>NC_061842.1:11477990-11480490 GCF_019202785.1 Penaeus chinensis
CATCACACTCACCATCCTCCTTGGACACCATATCATTGTTTTTTTCTCTTATCCTTCTCTTATTCGTCAAGTTTATTTAAAAAAGGAAACGTCGGTAAAAAAAAAAATGTTCAAGCTTCATCTGAAAAGTATATTCAGCATTCATCTTAAAAGCTTTCAATTCCTATAAAACTATCTATGATAACGGAATTATAATGTTCATCATCCTGACTGAAACAATAAAAAACGCTACATCTGCCTCAAGAAATAAGAAAGTTATGCCTATACTCCTAATGATCTTAAAAAAAAAAATAAGTATTTATCATTACCTTCAGCCAAACAGACCTCGTCAAGAGAACACCAGTGGATATGGCTTAATGAGAGGGAAAAGATAATTCAAAAATATGCACATGACTTTTATTTAATATGGATTTGACTTCACCACCCATTTGTTTGTTTGTTTGTTTGTTTCTCTGTAATTCTTAAGCCTCGGGAAATTTTGAAGGTTCCAGTCATATACAAGAGAGAGAGAGTGAGAGATAGATAGATAGATAGATAGATAGATAGATAGATAGATAGAGAGAGAGAGAGAGAGAGAGAGAGAGAGAGAGAGAGAGAGAAAGACAGGCAGACAGACAGACAGACAGACAGAGACGGATACAGAGTGAGACAGAGAGAATGATAGAGAGAGAGTGAAAGAGAGAGACAGAGACAGACACAGAGATATAATGACAGAGATGAAGGCAGACAGAAACAGAGAGACAGAGACAGACAGAAAGACATACAAAGAGATCAAGAAAAAATACACACATATATATATCCCAGGTCTTCGGAATCGCGAGTGGAAATAAAGCCTCCACATTGTTTGTGCATTATTGCAACATAGTCCTACGTAAATCACGCGTCCATATATTAAACATTAAAGAGTAATGTTCTCCACACAAGCAAAGAACAGATATGAGATCCCCTTTCTCTGTTTCCCCGTCCTCACATCCGCTAACTGCAAAAGCTGTACTCATCTTTAAAATGGACTGTCGATAACTTCCGCTCATTTAGCGCTTTGCCGTGATTAGTTATACACCGGAAATTGGCAAGCGACAAACTTCAACGCTTGGAATTAAAATATGAAATAAACAATGTGTATACGGGCATGTGCACATGCATATTTATGTATGTGTTTGGACATACATTTTTATAAGCGTATAGACACGCGCACACACACACACACACACATTAACACACACATATACACACACACACACACACACACACACACACACACACACACACACACACACGCACACACACACACACAAACACACACACATAGATACGCATATGAATGTACGCACACAGCATCCACATCAGAATCTCTAGTCATAACACAGTGATGTTATCCTATTATGCTATAAATGAAAACGGCTTATTGTCATGTAAAATCTTGTTATCATCGAAATAGGATTCCGAGTTTCAAGTTAAGACGATTTCCTTCGCCCAAGCCATCCTCATTTTCCAGTCTATCATGATATCAACAGATTATGTTTGTGTCCAATCTATAATCATCTTCTTTTTCCACAAACCGTATTCACTTAGCACCAATCACTACTGCAATAAGAAAACGGACTCCTGATTACACAATCGCCTTGTAAAAGAGCTTTGCCATAAGGGTGTGGCATTATTAGTATATTCACTGACACGCTATCTTTCGCCTAGTTAATCCCTCCATTTCAATTCCAGTGGCAGTCACACTCCAACTTGGCACGTATTCAAGCTGTTCATAGTTCACAGAAACATCATAACGGGGGCTGACTATGCTATCATATCTTTTCTGTCTTTCATTATAATATCTAAATCCTTTACATTTTCCCGCTAATCATACATATATATATATATATATATATATATATATATATATATATATATATATATATTTTTAGAGAGTAGGGTGAGGATGTATGTTTGCTCCATAATTCATTGTTGTTCACAGTTTACGGAAACTTTATCTTTCTTGCTATCATTGTATCCTCTCTCAACCTCTTTCCATTTCCCTACCATATTTTATTTCTCCCTTTTTTCCGAAGGAAGGGGAAGGATGTAAATATGTAAATTTTCAGGGCCAAGTTCCAGCTGAAGGATACACTACTTTCTTCCGTTGTTTTATGTAGCACTTAAAATGCTTAACCCGATTCGTCCTTTCTCCATGAACGTAATACGGTAACAAGCTCCCACACTGCGCCACTTTATCCACGTGTCATATTAACGACGCTGTAACGAGTAGGCCAAGAGCATCACCACGCGTCTCCTTCGTTCGATTACAATTACCGAGATGCGTTGCTGTC
Organism: Penaeus chinensis; assembly: GCF_019202785.1. Lineage (NCBI taxonomy): Eukaryota > Metazoa > Arthropoda > Malacostraca > Decapoda > Penaeidae > Penaeus > Penaeus chinensis. The sequence continues at coordinate 11,480,309 of NC_061842.1, forward strand.
TCTCTGAGCATCCTGAATCTACGAGGAATCAGCAGATTTACCGGGAGAGGAACGACTTATGAACGCCTTGCGCTGCTTTTCGTTTGTTATTTTCTGTTTGTTTTTCTTACATGAATCTGTTTGCCTAAGCAACACAGTAGCTTAAGGAAGAATATATGAAGATATAGAACACACTTATACAT
>NC_061842.1:11502990-11510490 GCF_019202785.1 Penaeus chinensis
GGGAACTCAGCATGCGATAATAGCTACACAAAATATATAAAATGGCCCATTTCCTCTGCGTGACTGGCCTTTATTCTTGATATTAGCTGCATTCTTTGCAGCCGCCTCACCGTAAATGCTCAGAGTATGAAGAGGACCCGGTGAGCTGTAGAGAAATGACCAAGTAGTTCAAAATTGGATCCCACAACCGTAGAGTTTATCACATCAGTATGTGAACACACCCAAACACACACACACACACACACACATACACACACACACACACACACACACACACACACACACATACACACACACACACACACACACACACACACACACACACTCACACACACACCACACACAGACAATATATATATATATATAGAGAGAGAGAGAGAGAAGCATAGATAGATAAATAGATAGGGTAGATAGATAGGGTAGATAGATAGGTAGATAGAGATGTAGATAGGTAGATAGATGTTTGATAAAAAGATATATCGGTAGATGGATAGATAGAAATATAGATTGATTGATACATACACACACACATACAAATATACATACACATATACATACATATATACATACATATATACACACATACATACATACATACATACATACACAAATGCATACATATAAACATACATGCATGTATATATGTATATACATACATATATACGTACGTACATACATACATACATACATACGTACATACAAGCTTGCATACATTAATATAGATAGATATATCTATATCGAATATCGTCCCCATAATAATCAAGATGAACGAGCCGAAAGAAACATTTAAAGAATTCTACACTTACAACTTCAGACCATTTTATGAATGAAAACCATATCTTGTATACAAACACACCATTCTGATTCCGCCCGGTCAGAGCCTTTAAATGTTATTTAAATCCGTTTGAAAATGTAAATATGGAATAAAATCTCTTCGTCAATTTTTTACACGCCAGTTTAACAGATGTATACAAATTTAGATCTTACATATGCAAATTCCTTTTAAGAAGTAGTACCTTCATGCTTATGGTGTGTCGAGAGAAGTAGGTGGAGGTGGAGGTCCATGTGGAAGCGGGGAATGGAGGTGTAGGCTATAGGGTGGAGGTGGAGGTGGAGGTCCATGTGGAAGCGGGGAATGGAGGTGTAGGCTATAGGGTGGAGCTGGAGGTGGAGGTCCATGTGGAAGCGGGGAATGGAGGTGTAGGCTATAGGGTGGAGGTGGAGGTCCATGTGGAAGCGGGGAATGGAGGTGTAGGCTATAGGGTGGAGGTGGAGGAGTATGTGGAAGCGAGGGTTGGAGCTATAGGATGGAGGTGGATCGAGGCTAGCAACAGCGATGGCGATGGAATGGAGATGGAGGCAGGAGTGCAGAAGGAGGGTGGAGGCAGCGGGGATGTGGACGGAAGTGGAGGTAGAGTGGAGATAATGTGAGGTAAGCAGGTAGATCGGAGGTGGATGTGGACTGGGTCGGAGGTGGAGGTGGATACATGAAAGACGAAGTTAAACGTGGACTAAGGATGGAGGTGGCGGCGGAGGTGGAGGCGGAGGTGGAGGGGGAGGTGGAAGTGGAGACATATTGACAGCCACTGCGCTCTTGAGGGACAATAGACACTGCCAGATTTATGGCCATCATCAACAACAACGGCACGAGGACAATAGGAAGGCAGAGGCACCGACAGCCCGTAGTCCCCTTCCGGCCGCCTGTCACCTTCCACCTTCACCCCCTCCCCTCTTTCCCCTCTCTTATCTCACCCTTTCTTTCGTATATTGTCCTTCTGGTTGCTTTCCCCTCTTCCGTTCGGGCAGGCACTTCCGAGTTCACGGCTTGGTCACTTCCCTTCCCTTCATATGCGCCCAATTCTCTCTTTTTCTCTGCCTGTCTGTCTCTCTCTGTCTGTTTGTCTGTCTGTCTGTCTGTCTGTCTGTCTGTCTGTCCGTCTGTCTGTCTGTCTGTCTGTCTGTCTGTCTGTCTGTCTGTCTGTTTCTCTCTCTCTCTCTCTCTCTCTCTCTCTCTCTCTCTCTCTCTCTCTCTCTCTCTCTCTCTCTCTCTCTCTCTCTCTCTCTTTCTCTCTCTCTCTCTCTCCAGTTTCTCTTCCTCCTAGTTTTATTTGTTGTTGCTGTTCTCTTCTTTACTTTTCGACTCATTCAACTCATTCGTGATCTTAGTATCCCCCCCCCCCCCCACTATTCTTTTCACTTCTATTTGCTATTTCTTAAAAGTTACGTTACGCAAGCGTCTGAGCGAAAAGGTCCCATATGTTCGTCTCTTTTTCCCGCTGACCGAACCTTTAAGTACTTATCCTCCTCCAGTTTCCTCTCCCTTTCCTCCTCGCCAGAACCCGCTTCTCCCTAATCGCTTGGCCGACACTCCCCCTCCCTCTCTCATTCCCCATTCTCTGTATCTTCCTCTTTCTCCCTCCTTTCTCCTTTTCCTAATCCCTAATGAGTCCCTAATCCACGTCTCTCGTTGTGACCCTGATCCGTGGAAACACCAGCCAGTCGTCTATCTTTACCCCTCAGAGTTCCCTCACACACCCTTATAAAGTGTACGAACAACGCAGAGTTCTGGCTGGTTGTGGGTTCATCGGCCATATTTTCCTCTCGTATTACCACACTCGATAAAAAAAAAAAAAAATGTCAGCGCATAAAAGCTTCCGGATCCCTAAAAGGCCCAAGATGATATGAGCGTCTTAGCACCACCACCTTATTTTGTATAGTTATTTATTTTTTGTTGTTGTTCTCTCTCTCTCTCTCTCTCTCTCTCTCTCTCTCTCTCTCTCTCTCTCTCTCTCTCTCTCTCTCTCTCTCTCTCTCTCTCTCTCTCTCTCTCTCTCTCTCGCGCTCTCTCTCTCTCTCTCTCTCTCTCTCTCTCTCTCTCTCTCTCTCTCTCTCTCTCTCTCTCTCTCTCTCTCTCTCTCTCTCTCTCTCTCTCTCTACGTCGTCTAATCAGGTTCCTCTTAGTGCCTGTATCTGTACGCGCTGTCAGCATATCGGCATTAAGGCACCGTCTCATTTCAATAAATACTTGTTTATTTCCAGCCATTTCTTCCAACAGTTCTCCCTCGCCCGAGCCGCTCTCAGTAACACTAAACTTCCTCCTCAACTTTCTCACGCTATGAAGTTATTCGGTACTTTCACGCATCTAATGCATCAGCGCATTATATCACGTTATTGCCTTCGCATCCGTGGAGCATCTCAAAGAGATAAATGAAGCATCCAGATATCTAAGCATCTTCTTATGAAAAGCCTGTCTGCCATGAGGCTCGCGTCTCCTGCAGGAAGTCCGTGCTCCTCAAGCCTGCGGGGAAAAGCAACACTCCTCTGTTAAAATACGTTACTGATTCAGCTTCAAAATACTATAACATTTTCTTAACCGCCAACTCAAGCTCGAGTCAGAAGGAGGAAGAAGGCTGGAAGGAAGCTTGAGTCAGGAGTAAAGGAGGGATAAACGGAGAGTAAAAGCACGAGTCAACACGAGGCAGAAGAACGAGAAGAGGCATGGAGGCGAAGGGGAGGACGGAGGCGGAGGTATGGGTTAATGGAAGTGAGAAAACGCTATACTAAAACAGCTGTAAAACGCCAGAGGTCCAAGCCTGAATAATGGCACACGAGCTCTGAGTCAAGAAGAAGATGGAGGGAGCGTTCAGGTACTAAAAGGAAGGGAAGGTCGAGGAAACAAACGCCGATGAAAGGGATAGCGATTTCGTAATATTTGTCAAGAGCCTTACATTTCTATCTCACTCTCTCCTCTCCGCCCTCTCTTTTATATCACTCCTAGATCGACTCTTCTCTTTCCATTCTCTCATCTTTTTCACGATAGAAAAAAGAAAAGTATTTTTTTCTTCCTTACTCTTTCACATTCTTCCTTTTCTCTCTGTTTATTCCTCTTGCTGCCCACTTCACCAAAACCTTGATCGACAGAAGCCATATTCTTAGGCAAGAACGTTTATTCCTCAAAATGGTAAACCAGCTTTAAGAAAACGAATTACATACAGCCGCATGTATCATTTCCTGAATTTGGACAGAATCTTGCGAGCGAACGTGCGGGTGAAGGAGAGAGAGAGAGAGAGAGAGAGAGAGAGAGAGAGAGAGAGAGAGAGAGAGAGAGAGAGAGAGAGAGAGACAGAGACAGAGACAGAGACAGAGAGAGAGAGAGAGAGAGAGAGAGAGAGAGAGAGAGAGAGAGAGAGAGAGAGAGAGAGAGAGAGAGAGATAGAGAAAGAGCGAAATAAAGAAAGAGAGAGAAAGCGAAAGAGAGATAGAACGAAAGAGAGAGAGAGAGAGAGAGAGAGAGAGAGAGAGAGAGAGAGGGGGAGAGAGAGAGAGAGAGAGAGAGAGAGAGAGAGAGAGAGAGAGAGAGAGAGAGAGAGAGAGAGAGAGAGAGAGAGAACGACGAACTGACAGACAGGCAGACAGACAGACAGATAGACAGGAAAGAGGAGAAAATCTACGGTGCTTCATCCCCCTTTTCGCGAGACGTACGCTCTCCTGGAAGACGTCATTTGTAATCCGAACCTGTAAAGCTAACATCTTCTCACACTTCCATCTTTTCCTTGCTCCCTCGCGAAGTCTAGAGTGCGGATGCGGATGAAGGTGGATGGAGGGAATCGCTTTTTATTTTTTCCCTCCCTCCACTTTTCTTTTCTTTCTTGTTTTTTTCTGTTTTGAACCCGTGGAGATGCATTTCTTTTTCGCATCAAGACCATTTCTTTTTAACCTCCCAAAACTTGGACATTATTCTGCGGTTTTCTCGCTCGTGTCGCAGCCGAATGGAACTTTGATATATGGCCATATTTCACCCCGACTCACCCCACCCTTCACCCCACCCCCACCCCCCCACAGCCAACCCCACGCCACCCACAACCAGAACGAAGCCATCGAGCAATTTCTAAGACTTTCATCCATCACTATCATCGTGTTACACTGTCATCTTCGCCGCACTACACCATTCACATTATTTTTTCTCCCCGCCATACTGTCATTCATAAACCTCTCTTCAATTTTCCGAAACTGGACTAAAGAGACAAGAGAAGAGATAATTCGGGAAGGAAAATGAGAAGAAGAGTGTATGTAAGTGCATATATTTTGGATAACAGAGCCAAGTGCCGCTTAGACCGATGGAACAGAAACGAATAACTGGCCAATAGAGTGACATGGAGAACAGTTAGGAACAGTGAGAAATAAAGAAAGATGGGTGGGTGAAGAAGGAGAGGGAAGAGAAGAGAAAGTGTAGGAATGACACACAAACACACGCACATACACACACACACACACACAAACAGAGAGAGAGAGAGAGAGAGAGAAAGAGAGAGAGAGAGAGAGAGAGAGAAAGAAAAAGGGAATGTACGCAACGAGACGAAACGAATGAAAGAGAAACCTTAACGAGAAAGAGACAGCAAGGAACGACGAGATGAACGAGAAACAGAGAGGGAGAAAGGGGGCGGGCAGGGGAAGGGGAAGGGGGCGAGGAGAGCGAGAGGAAGTGACGAAGGCGCTGACGACCCGTGACGAGTGTGTGAGGTTAAACAAGGGTTCCCGGTGAGCGATCGATTGGTCACAACCTTCCGTAACCGCCGTCTTCTCCATCAATGCTCGCCCCTTGGTGAGTTTCTGCCCGCGACCCCCTCCGCCTCCCGCCTCCGCCTCCTGCCTCCACCTCCCGCCTCCACCTCCCGCCTCCACCTTCTGCCTCCACCTCCTGCCTCCGCCTCCCGCCTCCGCCTCCTGCCTCCACCTCCCGCCTCCACCTCCCGCCTCCACCTTCTGCCTCCACCTCCTGCCTCCGCCTCCCGCCTCCGCCTCCTGCCTCCACCTCCCGCCTCCACCTCCCGCCTCCACCTTCTGCCTCCACCTCCTGCCTCCACCTCCTGCCTCCGCCTCCCGCCTCCACCTCCTGCCTCCACCTCCCGCCTCCACCTCCTGCCTCCACCTCCTGCCTCCGCCTCCGCCTCCTGCCTCCACCTCCCGCCTCCACCTCCTGCCTCCACCTCCTGCCTCCGCCTCCACCTCCTGCCTCCACCTCCTGCCTCCGCCTCCACCTCCTGCCTCCGCCTCCACCTCCTGCCTCCACCTCCTGCCTCCACCTCCTGCCTCCACCTCCTGCCTCCACCTCCTGCCTCCACCTCCTGCCTCCACCTTCCGGCCTTAGTCTTCTGGGTTTTTTTTTCGCTTTTTGTACTTGCCTTTCGTCCTTCTCTCTCCGGTATTCCTCTTTCGCCCTTTGCTTCTCCTCTTTGGTTATTCACTTCTCTTTCCGGCCTTCCTCTTCCGCCTTTCGTCTTCCGATGTTCGCCTTTCGACCTTGACTCCGGCCTTCGTTTCCTGCCCTTGGTCTTTCTCATCTCTTTTCGCTTTATCTTTTCTTTTCGCTTCTCTTCTTCCTCCCCCCTTTCTCTTCGCTCCTTTCCGCTCCTCGATTAATCTCATCCCCCCACCTTTCCCCCTCTCTCGTTCTCCTCTCCCTTTGTCCTTCCCTCTCCCCTCTTTATCACGTCTCTCGCTCTTCTCCCTTTCTTCCTATTCACCTCACCCTCTTCCCTCTTCTCCCTTTCTCCTTTCTCCCTTCGTCTTTCTACCGTGTGATTCCCAGTCCCTCTCTTACTTCCTATTTCGGACTTTCTTCTCAGAAAGAGGGATAAGGTTCTTTTTTTTTTTTTTTTTTTTTTTTTTTGCTTTTTCCCTTCTCGGTCTTTATTCGGTTTCCCCTCTCCTTTTACTTTTTCTTTTTTCTCTGTTTTTCCATTTCTTTTCTTTCTTCTGTCGACTCTCATATTCTCCTTATTCTTGTTTCTTCAGATTTCTCTCTTTTCTTTCTTTTCCTTCCACTTTCTTATTCCCCATTTTCTCTCTCTTCCTTTTCTTTTTCATGAAACTCTCCCCCCCCCCTCGTTTTTTTGTTTTCTGTTATGACCCTTTTATCTTTGTTTCTTGCCTTTTTCCCTCTTTTCCATTTCGTCCCTTTCTTTGGTATTCGCTCTAGGTCTTGTTTCCTCCACTCTCTTCCCTATTCCCTTCTCCTCTTATCTCCCTCTTCTTCCCCTCTTATCGATGGTTAACCCTTTTCCATCCCCTTCCTTCCCGTCGGTTCTATTATTTCACGTACACACACACACATACACTTATACACGTACACACACACATACATTTATACACGTACACACACACACACACACATACACTTATACACGTACACACACACACATACATTTATACACGTACACACACACACACACACATACACTTATACACGTACACACACACACACACACATACACTTATACACGTACACACGCACACACACTTATACACGTACTCACACTTATACACGCAAACACACACACACTCATACACGTACATACACACTTATACACGCACACACACTCGCACACACTTATACATGCACACACACACATTTATGCACACACACACACACTTATACACGTACACACACTTATACGCGTACACACACTTATACACGTACACACACTCGCACACACTTAT
>NC_061842.1:11532990-11545490 GCF_019202785.1 Penaeus chinensis
TATCCCGGCCTAAAGATGACCAAATATTCAAACGCAAAGTCACAGCCAAACACGAATAAAGATGACCACTTTGGATTCAAGAAGGCGTCCCGTGTCTTCTCTCTGTCCCTCACATCGCTGCAGAACACTCACCGAAGGTCCCACTCGGTAAAGATCTGATGCATCCTTCCCCATGCCACAGCTGATGTGCTGAAGGAGTACTCAGCTTTACGGTGCGGTTCAGCGGTGCCTGCAAGTGATGCCTAACAGTGTACGCGGCGAGTAAAAGTGCCCCAAAAAGGCTGTGGTATACCTGCTTTAAACCCGGATCCTCGTTGGCGAACCACTTCAAGGCAATACCGTTAAAAGTCCCTCATTTAATGTATCAGAACATTTTACACATTATGCAGCATGATTATACACAATTTTCTGTGCAGAGGCGAATACCTCTAAGAGGAAAGAGGTTTCGCAAGAGTAAAATCTGCGGTGCAGGTGAGGCAAGGGTTATGGTGAAGGGGGAGGGGTGAAGCTCGATGCTGCCGTTTCGACTCCCGTCTCAGAAGCAAGCAGAGAGCAGGTGCTTCGGATACAAGAGTCGAAACGCGGTTCGCACAGAGATAAAGCTCAGAGGTGGAAGTGGAAGGAACACTCCGTACACGGGGTAGAGATGCACATAGCGTTCGATAAAGTCACAATGAAGAATAAAGGCTGACACTGCTGTATATGAAATGGAGGTGGAAGGCGTCGAGAGAGGACCAAGGTGAAAATATGAATTGTTGTGGAGAAATGTTGTGGTGTGTGAGAGGCAGCACTTTCCTAACGACAGAGTTTGTGATAAAAAAAAGTTTAGTTTGTGACGTGTACATGCACATTTGTGTGTTAGTAAACTCGGAGCACAGTGGCATATGTACATTCCTTTACTTATAAAATTACACAATTCAAATAAACACACCAACAAACCAAACCAAACATCTATCCTACCCACTAAACAACCAACCAACCGTGAAAACAACCAACACCCGAAATCTCCACACACAAGGCCAGGCGAGAGCGGTGGCCATTGTTCGGTGTAACGTTTGGCAGAGCGCGTGTGGCAAGTAGAGAGCGCTCGGCCGCCACACTGCCCACTCGCGCGGTCAACTGAATTCTCTAACGCCAGGCTTACGCATAACTTTCGGCATTATTGCTTTTGATTCAAACGCTCTTTTTTGCGAGAACTTTGGAGCTAAAAAAGGAAAAAGAATCCTGTCACCCGAAGTTATTATTGTTCCGGAAAAAAATAGTGTGGGATCATTAGTTGAATATTTGGACGATAAATTAACACCTCGTATCATGGAAGTCAAAGACAGAAATGAAGAGAAATTGTATATATAAATAAGAAGTAATATTAGATATTAATAATATGAATGAGAATGATACTGCTGCTGCTGATGGCAATAAATATCATAATAAATATGAACAATGATATGAACAACAGTAATGGTAGTGATGATGATGATGACGATGACGATGATAATGAAAATAACGACAGTAACAAGAATAGTAATGCTGCTAATAACAATAATAATGATAATAAAAATAATAACAATAAAACAGGAATAATAATGATAAACAATAAGAATAACAACAGCAATAATGCTAATATAATCATTATAATAATAATGAAAATAATGACAAAAATATTAACAATGGTGATAGTTTAGCAATAGTCCAAATGACAGTAACAATGATAGTAATGACGAAAAAAAAAAAAAAAAAGATATATTGCTTGATTAATTAATAAGCGAAAACATAAATATATATATATGAGTGTGTGTGGCTGTGTATGTGTAGATAAGCACAACTATGCAAGCACAACCCCCCCCCCCCCCTTCCATTTTCTCTAGTAGCGAGCGTCCTTAGATTCCCTCACCACACACCACAGCATCTTTCTTGACAGTACACTGGACACAACAAGATTCAATACACTTAAGAAAAGATTCGCCGCACTTGTCTCTTCCGCCTAAGAAACAGGATCTCACTTTCTTCGCCATAAGCGAATTGAGAGATTCTTTTTTTTTTTTTCTTGCGTCTGGTAAGAATAGATAGATGGCGCTTGTTTCGTGGTGTTACACAAGTTGCTCCGGAGTTGGCTGTCCTGCTTGGTTTGTTATTTTTGCTTTTTGGGATTTGGTTACTTTGTCGTTGGTATCTTGGTTATTGGTGTTTATTGTTCATTTAGTTTGTTTTATATAAAATATGCACACGTGTAGATAATCGTACGCATATATATATATATATATATATATATATATATATATATATATATATATATATATTTAAATATGTATATATATGTATGTATATATATATGTATGTATATATATGTATATATTTTTATTTATATATATACATATATATATATTTGTGTATAATATATTTATATATATACATCCATTCATACATTTATGTATGTATATATATATATGTGTGTGTGTGTGTGTGTGTGTATATATAGTGGATAGAGCACTGGACTCCGACCCTCGGAGTCCCAAGTTCAATTCCACGCCACGGCAGTTGTAAAAAAAGGCCTGCGCTCCGACTTTTGGCTCGATCCTGATCTCACGGCGAGAAAACGACATATCGTCTTGAGAAATCATACGCAAGTGTCGAACCGCGGTTGATTAGGAAGGGCATCCAATCAGGTAAGGGTAGTACTGCCAAATGACCTCTCAATAATAAATTGGGAGAGGCAATCTAAGCCAGCAATGGAATAAATGGCTGTTGAACAAACAAAGAATCAAACATATATATACACCGAAAAATCCCTTGCTCGTTGTTGCCGTGCGGGGGCTTAGGGGGCGGAGACTGAGGCCCGATGCAAGGATCACCCCTGCCGTGGACCTCAGCCCTCGCCTCAACTAATTCTGCTTGGTCTTTTCTTCTCCCCCTCTCCTTTTCCTTTTCTTCTTCATCCCTTCTTTTATCCACTTATCCTAATCGTTAACTCGTTTTTACCCTCTTCACCACAATATTTTGCCATGATGCTGTGACCTTTGATGTCTGGCATATTTGTTTGTTTTCACGATTGACCATTCTGGAAATCCTCAAACATCGCCCACCCTATCGCTATATATTGAGTACGCCGCTGATGACCTTAGATGACGACGCGGCAGAAAATGTGTTCACATATATACATATATGTGTGTGTGTGTGTGTGTGTGTGTGTGTGTGTGTGTGTGTGTGTGTGTGTGTTTATATACATGCATATATAAGAATGTATATATACATATACATATATATGTATATATAAATATACATATATATGAATATACATATATGCAAATATATAAATATATATGCATATATATATATGCATATACACATATATATATATATATAAATATATATGTATATATACATATATATTCATTTATATATACATATATGTATACATATATATGTATAAATATGTGTGTGTGTGTGTGTGTGTGCATATATATATATATATATATATATATATATATATATATATATATATATATATATATATATATGCATGCGCTCCGCATGGTCTTTCTCCTTGTCCTCTCTATATATGTATATATGTATATGCATATATGTGTGTGTGTGTGTGCGTGTGAGTGTGTATATGTATATGTATACACACACACACATTATATATAAATATATATATATATGCATATATATATATATATATATATATATATGTTCATATATATACACATACACACACACATATAAATATATACATATATATGTGTGTGTGTGTGTGTGTGTGTGTGTGTGTGTGTGTGTGTGTGTGTGTGTGTGTGTGTGTGTGTGTGTGTGTGTATGTGTGTGTATGTACATATATATATTATGTGTGTGTGTGTTCATATATACATGTACACATATTTTATGTATATATATTTATATGGATACATATACATTTATATGTATATACATATACATATATATAAATATATATGTATATATATATGCATATATATACATATATATGCATATATATAATGTTTATATATATAAATATGTATACATACATATTTATATTATATATATATATATATGTATTCATATATTCATATTCATCTGTGTGTGTTTGCAAGTATACACGTTAGCCCAGTATATATACACGTATACTTCACAATCCTCCCTGTTACTCATACAGTAACATATGCAGCCCAACTTCCCCCCCCAAAATAATCTACGTTACAGACTGATTACACTTTGCCTACAACCGACGGCTAAGCCAATCATAAAGCACTGATTACTTTTAATCCATCCATCTTCCCGCCTTCACAAACTTACAAGAGCCTTGCATCAGCCTCGGCCGCCTGACAAGAGCCGTTAACGGTAACTAGTTAGTTAACTGTTTCAAGACTAGTTTGCAGCACTTCCGACCGCCGGCTGATGCGGTAAGTTGGGGGAAAGTGCCGTTTACTTTTGGAGGGAACCGATTTGAACAGGTTTCATTTTCTTTCTTTCTTGGTCTTTCTCTTTCGTTTTTTTTTCTGTCTCTCCCTCTTTTTCTTCTCTTCTCTCTCATTCTCTGTCTCTCTCTGTCTGTTTCGGTCTCTCTCTCTCTCTCTCTCTCTCTCTCTCTCTCTCTCTCTCTCTCTCTCTCTCTCTCTCTCTCTCTATCTATCTATCTATCTATCTATCTATCTATCTCCCCCTCTCTCTCTCCCTCTCCCTCCCTCTCTATCTCTCTCCTTCCTCTCTCTCTCTTATTCTCTCTCTCTCTCTTATTCTCTCTCTTACTAATTCTCTCTCTCTCTCTCTCTTCTCTCTCTCTCTCTCTCTCTCTCTCTCTCTCTCTCTCTCTCTCTCTCTCTCTCTCTCTCTCTCTCTCTCTCTCTCTCTCTCTCTCTCTCTCTCTCTCTCTCTCTCTCTCTCTCTCTCTCTCTCTCTCTCTCTCTCTCTCTCTTATTCTCTCTCTCTCTCTCTCTCTCTCTCTCTCTCTCTCTCTCTCTCTCTCTCTCTCTCTTATTCTCTCTCTCTCTCTCTCTCTCTCTCTCTCTCTCTCTCTCTCTCTCTCTCTCTCTCTCTCTTCTCTCTCTCTCTCTCTCTCTCTCTCTCTCTCTCTCTCTCTCTCTCTCTCTCTCTCTCTCTCTCTCTCTCTCTCTCTCTCTCTCTCTCCCTCCCTCTCGCTTGCTCGCTTTCATTTTTTTCTTTACTTGACTTGTGTAGATTATATCTAAGCACACGCCAATTCCTGCGGCAGCTTTTAAGAACTAAAAGGGTAAGGGAGAGAGCGAACGAAAGAGAGAAAGAATAGAGGGAACAGGAGAGGGAATGAACGACAGAGAGACAGCGAACAATAAAGGAAAAGAAACAGAGAAAGAGAACAGTAAAGGAAGAGAGAGAGAGAGAGAGAGAGAGAGAGAGAGAGAGAGAGAGAGAGAGAGAGAGAGAGAGAGAGAGAGAGAGAGAGAGAGGAGAGAGAGAGAGAGAGAGAGAGAGAGAGAGAGAGAGAGAGAGAGAGAGAGAGGGAGAATGAGAGAGAGAGAGAGAGATAGTTACCTCATATCCTTAAATAGAAGGCTACTTTACGTCCAAAATAAAATGTTCTTTCCCGACCTGTCGAGCGAAACAAATCCCATGACATAAATTTCACGTATAATCGTTCCGTTGTCCGGATCGCCAGCTGAGTGGCTTCGTGCTACTCTTCTCGCCAACAAGCTGCTAAACACGACTCAACTCATTTCAATAAACACGGCATTCTTAAACAACGCGTAACACAGATCTATTAAAAACAAGTACTATATAAAAGTAAATAGAAGAAATAGGAGCGTGAATGTAAATATCGGGAGGAAAGTGATCAGTGACTACGCGCCTCCGGACTCCGCCTCGAAATGGATCCGCTCTGTTTTTCCTTTCAAATTGTGTCCGTTTTTGGCGGATGATTTCCTGTTCTTCCCTCCTCTTCGTCGTCTTCGTTTTCTTCTTCTATGTCTCCTTGCTTTTTATTATTGTTTTAGTGTTTCTTTTCCCCTTTTTCTATTTTCTTCTTCTTCTTCTTCCTTATGTCGTGTTCTTATGCCTTTTCCTCCTCTTTTTATTGATTTTCTTTTTTTCGATTATTTCGTTTCCTTCTTTTCTCCTTTTTTTATTTTTTTTTTCATTTTTGCATTGCTTGTTTCCTTTATGTTTCTACTTTTTCCTCTTTGACTTATCTCTTTTTATATATTTTTTCTTCTTTTTCCTTTCTCCCCCCCCCCCCCCCTTTCTCTTACTCATTTTTATCATTTTCATTTCTTCATCTTTTTCGTATCTCAAAATTTTCTTTTTTGATTTTCTGACTTGCACCATTTTTACTGTTTTCTTATCCTTGTTGCTTTTTGTTTCATTATTATTATAATTATTAATATTATTATTATCATTTTAATTATTAATATTATTATTATAATTTTAATTATTAATATTATTATCATCATTCTTGTTATTAAATTCATCATATACACCTTCTTATACAGTCTAAGGATATGTTATATCTACAAAATATGGGTGAATTCATCATCACTGCCATTACATTTACACTAAGTTTGTTAGCAGCAACGAAGGTAGCTTACTGATGGCAGTAGCAGCAGCGGCAGCAGTAGTAGTAGTAGTAGTAGTAGTAATAGTAGTAGTAGTAGTAGTAGTAGTGGTGGTGGTGGTAGTAGTAGCGGTATTAGTAGTAGCACAGACAGTAGACAGTAAGAGTAATTTAAATAGCTGTATTAATGGTACTGTCGGTGGTAATATTGATAATACCAATAATAACAGTATTATCAATACTATCAGTAACAATGATGGCAGTCGTAGTAGTAGTTGTGGACGTGTTTATGATGAATTGTTCTTACCATCATTATCAATATTATCACATTTTATAGCAATAATAAAGGTTAACGAAGCACTGAAAATATAAGACATCGACGCCATAAATTTCTTTTTAAGTCACACACTTTATGAAACGACGTTTATAAGATTTGCATATATTACCGACAACATTGTCAAGTGGCACGCTAAAAAAAAAGTGGAACTAGTACTTTATATGATAATATTTTTACCCGTATGAAGACAAGAAATGTTTTTGTATGCAAAATTATTCATATGTTATAATCTTCCATCACTGTTCTCGTATATTTGTTGATTGCATGGACATCTCGAGAGTGGGAGAGAGTGTTTGTGTGAATGAGAGAGAAAAAGAGAGAAGAAAAATTAATCTATTTATATATATATATATATATATATATATATATATATATATATATGTGTGTGTGTGTGTGTGTGTGTGTGTGTGTGTCTGTGTGTGTGTCAGTGTGTGTGTGTGTGTGTGTGTGTGTGTGTGTGTGTATGTGTGTGTGTGACTTACAGGTACATATATACACACACAACCCAATTTTCTATGCACCACTATCATTTCAACTTATAAATATTGATGGCCATATAATTTAGAAGATCCACAAGTGCCACTTAAATATACAGTAGAAGCGATGCTAGTTTTTTCCATGGAAATGCTGTTACGTAGACGTTGTACTGGATAAGAAATCAATGAGAGTAGGTATGCGAGAAGAAAAGAACGATAAGGTTTTGCAATGAACGATAGATATATATATGCGACATACAAACATTCAAAAACTAAAATGAGAGAGAGAGAGAGAGAGAGAGAGAGAGAGAGAGAGAGAGAGAAAGAGAAAGAGAAAGAGAGAGAGAGAGAGAAAGAGCAAGAGATAGAGAAAGAGAGAGAGCAAGAGATAGAGAAAGAGAGAGGAGGAGGAGCCAAAGGATCATCTAACTGTCACTGATACAATGGTGGCTATTTAAAAATGCATAATTACTTGGCGATAACGAAGACAGATGGCCGCCCGGAAGCTATGGAGTGGAATAAAAGATAACATGCCGAGGAAGGAAGTTAAGGTGGACGGTCCGTCATCCTCAGCGGAATCCAATCTCCCCGAAATGTGTGTCCGTTGCTTTCGAATTTCTTTTTTCAGTATGTATTTTTTTTTTTTTTTTAATTCTTTCTTTTTTCATTCCGCGTCTGGAACCCATTAGAACAGGAAGAAAATAAATTAAAAGTCAGAGCAGATACAAATAATGATAAGAATAACAAACGTGATAAAGATAATTATTATTATTATTGTTATCATTGTTATCATTATCATTATTATCAATATCATTATTATCATTACCACTATTGTTATTATCATTATTATTATCATTATTACTATAATGATAATAACAATAATAATTATAATAATAATAATAATAATGAAAATATACTTTCTACATTTGGTGCAGACTAATCTTAAAATACACCCTCAGGGATAATAAACAAAAAATATTGACAAAGACACGGTTCCCCCTTTTCCAACTGCAAACCGCATCATCAGAATACCATTTCCCTTAAAGAGAGATTCCTCTTTCATATGAATGAGACAGCAGCTTCCTATCTCCGTCTTCTCGGAACATTTAAAGTCAGTATCACAATTATAATACCAAATGATAATGTCAAATTCCTCATGTGTTCATTGCAATTTTGTTAATGTCAGAGGCTAAATAGGTCAAGTGAAGGATGGAGCTCTGTTATACAAGAACACGAACGGAAACAACACATACATATAAATACACACGCACATACGCACATACATATACACACAAACACAGATATGGATACACACATACAAACACACGCACAGATACACACACACAAACACACACACATATACGCACACACACACAAACATACACACACACACTCACACACACACAAACATACACACACAAACACACACACACAAACACACACACACAAACACGCACACACAAACACACACACACACACACACACACAGATGCGCATATACACATACGCAGAAACACAAACACAGATACGCACACACACACATATACGTACACACACACACACTCACACACACAGAGAAACACACACACACACACACACACACACACACAGATACACACATACATCCTACATGAAAAAACAACAACAAAGAAACGGAAACCGAAGAGATTGAAAGTGGAAATCCCAGTCTTTGGGAGCTAAGTCTGTACTCGAAGAGGATTCGGGTAGATTAGAAATTATGTACATTTGGAAAAAAATGCACAGGCGATATGCTAATTAATGCTGCTGGTTTCCTGTTTAAGGATCATAGATATACAGCGGAAGAGGAGGAGATACTGCGTATTTGCGCCTCAGTCCCAAAAGAAGACCACATCATCTCATGATTTTTTTTTTACTCCGATGAATCGAGTTTACAGCCTCGTTACCAAAAGCTCGAATATAAGAACAATACCGTCAGTAGATGCTGAAGCTTGCAGTTTAAAAAAAGACGTTTGTAAAGGCTAAAGAAAGTGCTGCCAATAGCAAATGATGTATGTTCATGCCTGGGCGAGAATAGCTGCCCTCGACCCACTCAGCGCGAGAACAAAATAATGTTTAGGAAAGCATCCTCATGAGACCACTTCCAGGCGTGCCTCGGTCTGCTTCCCTCTCCCTCCACGCCCGAACCACGCCGCCGCCGTTGCAACATGCACTGCCACCTATCGTACGCACTTTATCTACTTCCCCTTAGCTCAGCCCTATTACCATACCTTTCGTTCCTATAACAAGAGAAACGACATAACACTATCCCTTAAAAGACCTGTGTGTTTATGTTCATGACTTCCAACTTTCCTCGGACGCTTGCAGACTTAACATAACACCCTATTTCGCGTCTGCAATCGACAACATAAATTGCAAACATAACAGTATAGATATGGGCAACAAATTCTATTTACTACAGCAATAAACAAAGTCTCTACTCATGGAATCGAGAGAGTAGATGCATATACTTGCAAGCTATCCCAAAGCCGTGGTTGTCTTGGCTGGCGGGAAAACACTAAAATTCTTCAAACTGAATGAAACGTGAATCAATTATACATACGGTTCTAAATCCAGAAGCGTCAAAAGGAATAAACAACAAACAGGATACCTGAACCACATCAGCATCCTGTGTGGTTAGGTTAACACACAAGGCTGACGACAAGTTTGAAATTGTACATTAAGCATGGCATTTATGTTAAAGAAAGCAACAATTTTTTTTTAAAAGACCGTTACGTTACTTTACAGATATGGAAAAGATGTGATACAAAGAAGCGTCTAAAAATCATGGCAACAATAGATAGAATCACAGATGAATCTGGGCCACGTATTTTGGTGTTTGGGGCGTTTCCTTTGCGGATGCTTCTTCATAGGGTTTGCGCACACACACACACACACACACACACACACACACACACACACACACACACACACACACACACACACACACACACACACACACACACACACACAAACACACACATATACATACATACATACATATATACATATATATATAGAGAGAGAGATAGATAGATAGATAGATACTGATATAAATATATATGGTAACTGGTAACTATTATATAACAAAACTGAAGATGCAGAATATTCGGTGTATCCGTGTTTTATATTCAATATATATCTCTCTATATAAAGCAACCGATTGAACTACAAGAGAGCTAAACTTATTCCAGGCCCGTACCTTTTTTTGCCATGGTGCTGGAAAAGTTGTTTTCTTGTTAATGATATCAGGGGAGCATCCCTAATTTTGCGTAATGTTTGCAAAGAGAAACATTATCGGAGTATTAAATAAAAGCGCAGTCTATTTCTCTTGCAATCTACAAAGTCAAAAATAAATATTCAAGGTTTTCTGTTGCTCTCAACTTGAAGAAATGACAAAATATGGCATCTATATTTTCCACATCCGCTTTTGCGACACCATGTTTGATTTTGCCGCGCTTGTTTACACTGCATGGTCCATGAGCTTGTGTGTAAAACCAATTTGCCCGCTGAAGTTGCCCTTTTGGTTGACAAACTCTTAATTTTGACTAGTGTGACTCTATCCTGTGCTTCATATTATATTTTCATCCATGGTCTTTAACATTTGATATAATGCCTATGTTTATTGTCCAATAAGGTCGAACTTTACATCTGTACTGCATATAAACTTGTTCAATAATGGATGCTACAGTCCAAGAGTAAAAGCCTTAACAGAGACTATATGCGATACATCCATCCTGTGTAAATTCCTTTTCCTCATTTTTATCTCTCCCTCCCCCTCCTACCTACACCTCTTTTGGACGACCGACGACCTCCATTTGCCGCCTACCTTCACATAAATCCTCATTCGCTTGCTAAAGTATGCTTTCCCGGTCCCACGCAACTCTGTACGTTTACTGGCATTTCGGTTCCCCCTTTAGCCCGACTATTAAGATTTTCGCTATACTAAGACTTTCTTTAATGCCGATATACAGACACAAAGCCATCCCAGTGTATTTTCCAAATGTCTTGCTCCCGGGAAACGCTCTCCTTCGCCCCCCCCCCTCCCCCTCCCTCTCTCTTTTCTTTTTTCCTTTTTAACCCTTGTTTATAAACTCGGTATCCCATCCTGCTATCGATTTTCCTTCTTACACGCGTTTCTCTCTCCGCCGTTCTCCCTAATGCTATCTTGGCTGACTTATTTTCGCCCGTCCATCTTCTCTCCTTCCCCTCCCTCGCCCCCGCTCCCCCACCCCCACGCAACCCTGCCCTTCACTCGTCCGCCCTGCACCGCGCATTCCTTCCTCTGCCGCTGTCCAGGAAAAGCTGGCGAACCCCTTCCTGGTGATTACGGCTGCATTTTTAAAAATACTTCTTCGCCCCATGACTCGCACAAACACCGCCCTTCCTCGGCCCTAATTTGAGGCGGGCGCTCTGCACGGGGCTTGCTTCAGCTTCCAATATCCATTCTGTCTCAAGACAAGGCATTTCTTCCTTCTTGTAGATTTATATACATGTTTGTTTATATGTAAGCTTTATAATATATATATATATATATATATATATATATATATATGTATATATACATATTTATACATATATACATATACATATTTCTCTCTCTCTCTCTCTCTCTCTCTCTCTATATATATATATATCTATATATATATATATATATATATATATATGTATGTATATATGTGTGTGTGTGTGTGTGTGTGTGTGTGTGTGTGTGTGTTTATATATATATATATATATATATATATATATATATATATATATATATATAAATATATATATATGTGTATGTATATATATGTGTGTGTGTGTGTGTGTGTGTGTGTGTGTGTGTGTGTGTGTGTGTGTGTGTGTGTGTGTGTGTGTGTGTGTGTGTGTGTGTGTGTGTGTGTGTGTGTGTGTGTGTGTGTGTGTGTGACTGCCGCGATAGTCCAGTGGCTAGTGCACTGAACTCCGGCCCTTGTGGTCCCGAGTTCAATTCCCTGTCGCGGCAGTCGTAAAATTGCCTGCGCTCTGACTGTTGGTTCGAGGCCGAGAAAACGACATGTCACCTTGAGAAGTCAAACGCAGGTGTCGTAGGGGAAGCCACCGCCGTGGCAGAAGTGTTAGCGCGCCGAACCGCGGTTGATTAGGAAGAGCATCCAATCAGGCA
>NC_061842.1:11560490-11562990 GCF_019202785.1 Penaeus chinensis
CTTATTGGCAATGTTACAAAAAACTAAAACAAAACAATTATTACTGAGTGAAGACAGAAAAATAAGGATAAGAAAGAAGACCCCCCCCCCCCCCAAAGAAAAAAAAAAGGAAAAAAAAAAAGAATCGGGCGAGAAAAGAATAAAACAAACATTCTCAACCATTTGTCAAGGAAAGTTAGTTCATCAAGTTAGGTTAGTCTTAAGAAAAAGAGAGGGGAAAAAAATAAAAGAGAGAGAGAGAGAAAAAAAGGTAAGAAAGAAAAAAAAAACGAAAACAAAAGAAGTAAAGAAAGAAAAAGAAAACAAAGAAAAAACAAAGAGAAAGAAATGAGAACAAAAGAAAAAGAAAGAAAGAAAGAAAAGAACAGAAAAAAAAGAAAGGAAAAAGAAAAGAAAAAGAAAGAAAGAATGAAAACAAAAGAAAGAAGAATGAAAAGAAAGAGGGAGAAATAAACCGATTCCTCCAAGGATCCTTTTCTGGCTTACGGCCGACCTTTTCTTGAGCGTCGCCTTGGCCGGAACACCAATAGGCGTGGAGTGGGCCGGCCTCGGGGTCATCAAGGAAAATATTACCTCTCCGAGCGTCGTCTGCGGAGAGGGATATTGAAGGGGGTTATGGCTCGGTGTGTGGGGGGAGGGGGGAGGGGAGGGAAGGGGGGAGGGGAGAGGAAGGGGAAAGGGGAGGGGGAGGGGGGAGAGGGAGTGCGTGGGGGTGGGGGGTGGGAGTTGTGGGGGAGGTAGGGGGAGGGGAGGGATGAAAGGGGTTGTGTGTGGGAGTGGGGGAGAGGAGGGGGAAGTGGTCGTGTGTGAGGGGAGACTGAGGAGGGGGGTGTGGGAGGGGACTGAGGAGGAGGGGGGGGGGCTGAGGAAGGGGATATGTGGGTGGAGGAGGATGTATGTGTATGTGTGCGTGAGTGCATGTGTGTGTCTTTGCATGCATAATTCTGATCAGAAAAATCCCTGGGACTGATTTCACTTTTTCAGAGAAACGGAATCAAAAGAGAATTATCCTTCAAAGGCAAGAAAGCATAATTGGAAACAATGATAAAGCTAAAGTAATCAGACAGGTAATCAAATCTTACAAGTAAGACTTTTTATTCTGTAATCAATTCCATCCTTTGTGGTGAAAATTTTGACCGTAGTTCCTCTCCTTTTCGCATGAAGATATAGGATAAATATTGATAAAATAGGTATCAACATATGTATTACATACACAGCTACAGAAAAATAGGTTTGCGAATATTTTTTTTTTTCATCTGCTTGCACGCACGCACGGACTTTAATGCGTGTATTGTCTGTTTCTGACAGCGCCAGATTGACCTCTCGTGCCCTTTCAAATAGCTTTTTTCTCTCTCTCTATCTTTTCTACTCCGCTTATTTTTTTTATTCTACCACTTCCACTCCCCTCCTGTTCTTAATCTCGTACCCGTGCTATCGCCTTTAATTATCGCCTCTTCCCTTCTTCTCCTCACCGTGCGTTCTCTTGCGTTTATATGTTGCGCTCTCTCTCTCTCTCTCTCTCTCTCTCTCTCTCTCTCTCTCTCTCTCTCTCTCTCTCTCTCTCTCTCTCTCTCTCTCTCTCTCTCTCTTATCAATATTATTATTATATTATAATCAATTTATCTTTGAAATTAGCGTTCACTTATTCCATTAACTAATAATTCCATAATTGTCGTTTGATAATGCCAAACAAAATGGGAAGGCCGTTTATGAAGCCGATTTCAACAGCTTCAATAGTTTACAATATTAGCAGGATATTCCATTACTTTGTTTACATTCAATTCATATTCTTCGAACCATTTTCTGATAACGCAGACAAGGAAATTGCATTATGGCAACTGGTGAGAATAGTGCCACTGGCAAAGTCATATATTTCCATAAGTTGCGACGAATTCAGGGTTACCAATCCATGGTTAGTTCTGGGAATGCTGTCCGGGTTATATATGTTTACGCACGTACGTATACGTATATGTATAAATATATAAATACATACATATATACATATACACCTAATTGTTTACAGATACATACATACACATTCCCACATGCGTGTGTATGCGCACGGGCGTATGTGTGGTTATTAATGAAAAAGAACCCAAAAAAAAAATCAATTACACCTTATTCTTATATATATTCCCTGCACGTCGATAGCGGCACTTGCATGCAATGTGATCTGCATGTAAGTTTAATACGCAAAATTATTCAGTAACAAGTAGGCTTACATCACTGGCCAGATTTATCTCTGCTTGTCAGTGTACGTAAGATGGTAAGGATTCCAGCGTACATTCCTGTCATTCCTTCCCCTCTTCTCCTGGCAATGGGGCACCAAAAAGGGTCCCATATTCAAGTCGACACTGGAGACATGTTCGTAAGGAAACAGGCTTACTAAGCGGCGGGATGATGCGGTAGGGCGGCCAGTTCCTTCCCGACTTTGACCCCAACCTGCTGACGTCAGCATGCTAGTACTCCCACCCTGCTGCGTCGACTGAGGGATACATAT
>NC_061842.1:11567990-11570490 GCF_019202785.1 Penaeus chinensis
AGAATATATATATATATATTCTTTTTTTTTCATTTTCTGAAGTTGGACGCATTATAGTAAACATCTGTTCTATAATCTCTGCCATGCAATGGGAAAACTATGCTTGAACACTGACGAAAACTGATCAGCTTACCTGTCCTCGTGATGGTGCGTGGGCTTCCGTGGCCTCCTGCAATCGTTAGAGAGGATAATTAGCTTTAATTAGGGTTATGTTGCGAATGTCATTATCGTAAGTACCCATTATTTGCCGGAAAAGAGGCGGGTTATCCGTGTGATAGAGTGAATGTCAATGTACATATATGTTTCTTTCTTTTTTATTTTCTGCCTTTCGATTTTTCTTTTTATAGTTCTATCTTTCTGTACTACTCCCTTCGTGTTGATAAATGTATAAATATGATCGTAGACATAAGAGACCTAATCTTAGGCTTACGATAAGACCAACTGCCGATCTTTACCGACCAAATTGCAAATCCCAGACGCTAACTAACTTTCTAAGCTAAAAAAGACAAACCCAGTTATCCCCTTCTATCAGTCAATGATAATGATAGTAATGATGAAATAACAATCACAATAACAATGGTAATAATAATTACCATTATAATAACAATAGTAATAATGATGATAAACAACACAAACAACAATAAGAAATGATAAAGATAATCCGAACAACAATAATAATAACAGAAATAATAACTGATAAAAATAATGGTAAGATAATGACAACCAGGAAGTCGAGGAACTAATTTGTGACGAGAAACCCCGGTCGGCCCCAGAATTCCATTTCCAATCAAGATTGGCTTACGGTGAGGATGACCCCCCCCCCTTACCCCCTCATTCTCTCTGTCCCGGCGCCCTTCGCACATAATCTCATTACCTGCATCTTGCACTATTGTGACGATGCTCTGGCAAAGACACGGCGGAGTGACTTATTATTCGTGTTTCCTTCGGTCAACACTCTTGTTTTCTTTCCAACTGCAATTTGCCTTAACGATGTTTGTTCTTGGTGACTGCATTCGTCTGCTGTTCCTTCTGCTGCAATTTTCTTCCCACCGATTCGCTTTATCGTCATAATCTTGTGTCTTCTCTCTCTCCATTGCCACTTGTTCCATAGCTGTTTGTCCCGGCGTTATTTGCTCGGAAATCGTGTGAGTGAATCTGAAGCCCGCAGTGCCCATCCATCCTCGAGTGCTCCTCTGGCCTGGGAGGATCCTTCCGGAGTCCTACGTGGTCTGAGTGTCTCTAGGGCCGGATGATGCATTGGTTCAAAGCGACAATGATGGCGATAATCAATGGGCTTTGTGAAAAGTGATTCGAACCATAACAGCGGTTCAGAAAATAACAGCATCAAATCATTCAAACCATTTGAGGGTTCGGACTGTATCAATGGTTCGAACCATAAAAATACTTCAAGCCATTGAGGTCTCGAACAATATCAGTGTTTCGAACCATGGAACTAGTTCAAACCATAAGAGCAGCTTCCGCCATATCAACTTTTCGGACCACAAACAACGGCACAAAACATAATAGCAACTTGAACCATAAGAGACTGAGGTACGCATGCGATCGAACTCCTCGCTGTGAATATCTTGGGAGGAAGGACGACGGCAGGAGAGTGTGTTCTTAGCAAAGCGGAGAGCGGAGTGGTGGACCGAGGGAGGAGTGCGGGACGAGCAGACCGCGGTATTGTTTCCGTTTTATATAACGTGTCATCGATCCTCCTCGCAGCACTTCTATGAAAGCCAAGAAAGACAATAGCACTTATCCTCCTCAAGTCTTGCCAGGTTAATGTCTTTTCTTCTTTTCTTCCCCTAAAGAGAGCGCATTTTGCTAAATCACTTGCTAATATACCCAAGTTTTATGAGCATTACATTAGATTTGATCGGAAGTACCTGTTATGATCTCATGGAGAGGAGTCAAGCGAGGGACTACTTTGTTGTGAAAAGTGCTTGAAGGGTTGCGCGGGAGAATTCGAGATCGCGAGGAGAAGGAAGGGAATTAAAGTACGAAGGGAAGAGTGAGAGAAGGAGGAAGAAAAGAGGAGGAAAAAGAAAGAAAAAAAGAGAAGCAACACTAAAAGGAAAATTAAGGAGGAGGGAGAGAAAGAACGGTAGAAGTTTGAAAAAAGAAGCGAATGTGAGGAGAGAACGAACGGAATAAAGCAAAGTGTGAAGTGCGCGTTGTAGCTGACAAAGCGATGAGTTGCGTAAAGCATGGATATCAGCCCACTGGTAAGCTTCATTAGCAGAGAGGCCTCAATACACACGCGGTAATTACAGGAAAACTCTCCCTCGTAATGATCACACCACACGGAAATTCTTCGCCATTAATTTAAGACTGCTATCCGACGAGAGGAATCAAAAGAGGGTGGCCGATGAAAGGGAAGAGGAAACCCCCGACTTTAATTAACTGACTTGATTCGTTCAGTTCGAGCACCGTCAAACAACATATGCAGCCTGTCTTAGAGTGGTAATCTAAAGGCACTGCACCGCGAGCCTGAGGA
>NC_061842.1:11580490-11585490 GCF_019202785.1 Penaeus chinensis
GCGACATTAATTGTTAATTAGTGGTTTTATTTATTATTGTGTGTGTATGTGTGTGTGTGTGTTTTCCAAATCCTTGTCTTTAATGTTGATGTTGGTTATGCTAACAATTAACGGAAAAAAATAATACAAGATTGTATAACATCATCTTCACACACTTGACTATATACTTAATGTCCATATCACATTTTTGGAGGTATATTCACAAAAGGATATATCACAAATGTGAGAAAAATGCATATGTTTTCATTTTCATTTTGAAAAAAAAATGTATAAGTTATATTACATGTTCAATATGAAGAGCACATGTTGTTATATATTCAAGTACATAAAAAAGGCTATATCATATGTTCGATATAAATAGTACATGTAGTTAGATATCTATGTATTGTGCATGGTAAGTGATTTAATGGCCGTTTCTTACATACCGAATTCTATTCTCACAAGATCACAAGTTGTATTGACAAAATGGATGTTAATAGAAGTTGCGTTAATGAAAGAAATGTTGAAACGAAACGCAAAGTTCTTAGTATTTATAACACTTTATAAATATTCAATTCACATGAATTGATAATTAAAAACAAAGTGTTAAGTACTCTTATTGAAGACAATAATCATAAACCTCCAGATGGTGAATGTATCATCACCATCTGTATCACCATTACTACTTCTCCTTTTCACCATCTTTTATCGTCACCGCTTCTATATCATATAAGCACTATCTTTGCACATTTCTGTCATACACTTCACCCCCAGTCACTCAATCCTTTCCATCTTGTTATTCTACTCTCAAGTACTCAAGTTGCAAGACTGGTGCAGGCGTGTTGCAGGAGAGTCTTCAGGCCTATCTCAGGCACACAAAAGCCCCTAATAGATCAGTCCTTTCAACCGCCTCGAGGGATTTGTCTGATAGGATCTCGACTATGGCAAGAAAAGCAAATTATATCTAGAGATGTATGGCAACATATTTTTTTTTTTTTTTCTCTGCGTCATGACCTCAAGGATACGCTATAGCCCTGTTTGTCCTTCGCATTTATCGGAAAGTGGAGAAGAGAGAGAGAGAAAGAGAAAGAGACAGAGAGAAAGAAAAACAGAGAGAGAGAAAAACACACACACACACACACACACACACACACACACAGAGAGAGAGAGAGAGAGAGGGGGGGGGGGACGAAAAGGAAAAAATGAGAAAAAGAGCGAGATTAGAATTTCATTTTTAAAAATAAGATGGATTTTTTTTTTACGTGAAAAATGAAAGATGAGAATTGGGAAAATGGAGAGGATGGAATATGAAAAAAAAGGAAATGAGGATTCAGTTAAAGAAAGAAATTGTCAAAAAAGAAGAGAGAGAAAAAAGCAAATAAGTGAGAGAGAAAACATGGAGAGGGGGGGGGGGGGAGGAAATAGGAGGAAACGGGGGGGGGGGGGGGGGGAATAAGCGAGAACGAAGGTATGAAAATGAACCTAGGAAATGGAACAGAAATGGAGACATAACATATACGCCATAAAGAAGAAGAAAACTTAGATTGACTGATAACTAGGGAGAGAGAGAGAGAGAGAGAGAGAGAGAGAGAGAGAGAGAGAGAGAGAGAGAGAGAGAGAGAGAGAGATAGTGAAACAGAGAGAAAGAGACAGAGAGACAGAGAGACAGAGAGACAGAGAGACAAGGACAGAGACGGAGACAGAGAGACAGAGAGACAGAAAGACAGAGAGATAAGGACAGAGACAGAGACAGAGACACACAGGCAAATACGCAAAAAAAAGAGAGATGTAACAGAGAAGAAGAGAACGCAAACTAAAAAACATACGATAAGGCAGGTAAAGAACCGAAAAGAGGAAGAGAAATTGAGCAAGAGAAGAGGAGAAACGAAACAGATCAGATGCCGGAGAAGGGGGGAGACAAGGAAGAGAAGGAAGAGGCTGGAAGCAAAGGAGGGGAAGTAAAGTTGGGGGAAGAGAGAGAGAGAGAGAGAGAGAGAGAGAGAGAGAGAGAGAGAGAGAGAGAGAGAGAGAGAGAGAGAGAGAGGGGGGGGGGGGGAGGGAGAGAGAGAGAGAGAGAGAGAGAGAGAGAGAGAGAGAGAGAGGGGGGGGGGGGGGGGGGGGGAGAGAGAGAGAGAGAGAGAGAGAGAGAGAGAGAGAGAGAGAGAGAGAGAGGGAGGGAGAGAGAGAGAGAGAGAGAGAGAGAGAGAGAGAGAGAGAGAGAGAGAGAAAGAGAGAGAGAGAGAGAGAGAGAGAGAGAGAGAAAGGAAGAGACAAAGATTTTTCTGTGTACATCAGTCTGTATGTGTACGTGTTTGTGCTTACGCGTGTGTAAGTATGAATGTGTATATCTACTAGGTTAGCTGTTCTTTTAATAACATCAGTGCCAAAAAAATATATCTTTTACTCTTAGAATCTTGGGAAAAGAAGAAAAAGACATAAATAAACGAAAAAAGAAAAGCACTTTCATTTTTATCAGTCACATGAAACATCATACGTTGTCGCAGGCGGGAAAAGAGTTTTTTTCTGCAGATGATAACCGGTTGGTAAATTGAATCATGAAACAAATAAACAATAAAAATAAAAGATGAAAATATATGCATATATATATATATATATATATATATATATATATATGTATATGTATATATATAAACATTTGGACAGTTGTTCATTAGAGATTGCTGCCTTTATAACCATTAATAAGTGATAGTAATAACAGTGATAATATAATAATCACAATGTTAATGATAACAATAACATGATGATAACAATAACATGATGATAACAATAACATAATGATAATAAGTAATAATGTTAATGATAACAATGGTAACAATATGCTAAAG
This sequence comes from Penaeus chinensis, assembly GCF_019202785.1. Classification (NCBI taxonomy): domain Eukaryota; kingdom Metazoa; phylum Arthropoda; class Malacostraca; order Decapoda; family Penaeidae; genus Penaeus; species Penaeus chinensis. Next base: position 11,583,316 of record NC_061842.1, read on the forward strand.
ATTATTTTTATCATATAATCAGTGATACAACTGAATATAATCATCATTATTATTTTCATCATATTTGAATACTAAAGGCAGCAAGATCATTATCGCCCTCAAACTCACCTCCAGATGATGACCACAAAATCATTGTAGAGCGATAACCACAATACTACAATATAAAAAGGGCTCTTCTCTATCTTTTCGTCAAACCTCTTTTGAAGAAGAAAAAAAAATATATATGTATATATCGTGCTCCTAATCTAATAAATGTTTCTTTTGGGTGCCTCGCTCTTCCCTCTCTGTCCGTCAAGCTTTCATCCCCGAAGATTTGTATTATTACCCTCCTCTCCTCGCGTCCCGGCCTCTCCTCCTTTTACCTCCGAGTTCAAAAAATCAATAAGAGGCTGGAAGACGGGCAGTGGCGTCGCCTTGCCTCTTAATAATATCAGTCTGGCCTCTCATTGCGCGCTCTCCCGTTTTCTTTTTGCCGGCCGCCCTGGGGTTTGGACCGGGAGGCTGCGCACCCTTTTTTTAAATATATTATGTGTGTCTATGGATATATGTGTTTTTGTGTCTGTTTGTTTGTATATCTGCCGTTTTTTTTTTTTTTTTTTTTTTTTGTATATCATGGTGTTTTATTTTCTCCTTTATCTCTTCCCATTTTCCTTACATTTTCTTGCAGCTATCTCTTCCATTATTGTACGTTCATGTTTTTTGTATTTTTGGTCTCATTTCCCCTCCGTGTTTTTTTGTTTGTTTTTCTCTCTAATGCATTTTGTACGTTCATGTTTTCTCTTTTTTGTCTCATTTCCCCTTCGTGTTTTTTGGGGTTTTTTTTCTAATGCAACATCCCAAACAGGCTTTCAATGCAAGTAGGTTGATGAATAATTCGTTTACAGAGCAACTCCCTAATTTCTGATCTGGTTTTGTGCAAGGGAATGCAATACGTTTCAATCATTCGCCACGTAAGTCATCCGTTTTCAATCAACATCTCTCTCGCTCGCTTTCTCTCTTGTCCTAATTTAGAGAGTAATTCCGGACCGTTTTCGAACTGTTTTCAAATTACATATGGTTTTCAAACTTTTTTTTATATGATAACATTTTTTTTTTTTTTTTTTTTTTTTTTTGGCTATGTTCGAATTTGTGTATGTATTCAAATTGTTTCCGAGTAGCAAAATGTTTTCAAATTTCTGAACGTTTTCATATTACAAATTATTTTCAGATTATTTCTTATTTTCTTTCTTTCTGTCTTTCTTTTCTTTGTTTGTTGTTTCGTGTTTGCTTGTTTTTTCCGGAATAGATACGGCCACATTCTTATCTCCAAACGACATTGTATATCAAAACCAATATTTTCCTTCGCATGAAAATCCGTTAGTGAAGTTTCTCTCAACTGCTTCAAAGATAAAGAGAGGGAGAAAGAGAAAGAGAGAGAGAGAGAGAGAGAGAGAGAGAGAGAGAGAGAGAGAGAGAGAGAGAGAGAGAGAGAGAGAGAGAGATTGAGAGAGAGAGAGAGAGAGAGAGAGAGAGAAAGAGACAGAGACAGAGACAGAGACAGACAGACATTCAGGCAGACAGAGAAAGGAGAGAGGCAGAGAAGTTCAAACAAATAATCAAGTCCGAACGATAATACTTGAAAATTTTCCCTTCCCAAGTGTTAGCTCAATAGGATATCGATATAACCTTGAATAGCCACGTGCCCGCACTGACCTGGAAATTCGTGTAATGCATAGGCAACATGAGATAATTTCCGTATGACACATCGAAAACAGAATGTTTTTTTTTTTTTGTCGGTGAATCCTAATCGATGTTTGAATCTAGCTGTCTGTGACTAAATAAGTAATTGTCTTGTTTTTTTGTTTTGTTTTGGCTATATACGTGATGTTACGGTTAGCACTAATATATTATCATCAGCTATTAACATCGATTCATTTTGTTTACATCATTAATGCAGTAAATTTGACATTCTGTTTACATATCTTCCGGTTAACTAAAATCATAGATATCTATTCAACAAAGCTAATATATATACACTACACTATCTACTATCTATAGATACAGATATACCTTACATCCCTTACATGAAGTCAAGTCCATCTTTTTTATTATAATCCTCCCTAATATTGTCCTTCTCGTCTGATGAATCCATATGTGCGGGTCTTCAGATGTATAGAAGCCCCAGTGACAAGGTCC
>NC_061842.1:11595490-11600490 GCF_019202785.1 Penaeus chinensis
GGAGGAGGAAGTGGAGGAGGAGGAGGAGAAAGAGGAGGAGAAGGAGGAGGAGGAGGAGGAGAAGAAGGAGGAGGAGAATGAGGAGGAGGAGAAGAAGAAGGAGGAGGAGGAGGAGGAGGAGGAGGAGAAGGAGGAGGAGGAGGAGGAGGAGGAGGAGGAGGAGGAGGAGGAGGAGGAGAAGGAGGAGGAGGAGGAGGAGGAGGAGGAGGAGGAGGAGGAGGAAGAGGAAGAGGAAGAGGAAGAGGAAGAGGAAGAGAAAGAGGAAGTGGAGGAGGAGGAGGAAGTGGAGGAGGAGGAAGAGGAAGTGGAGGAGGAGGAGGAAGTGGAAGAGGAGGAGGAGGAGGAGGAGGAGGAGGAGGAAGTGGAGGAGGAGGAGGAGAAGGAGGAGGAGGAGGAGGAGGAGGGGGAGGAGGAGGAGGAAGTGGAGGAGGAGGAAGAGGAGGAGAAAGAGAAGGAGAAGGAGGAGGAGGAGGAGGAGGAGGAGTATAGTATTTATTGTTGTGATCATCGACAACGCTTTCACAGTCATTCTCATTTCCATCAACTCAGAGGAACAATATTAAGTGAAGATCTCTGCATGCCTTTAGTCAATACTTCCTATGCAAAAATGATGAAGTGCTTATATATGCAATTTACGTCCCCATTAAAAGTGAATCTCGCTTTGTCAAAAAAAAAAAAAAAAAAAAAATGTGTATCATAGATTTGGGTCAATTTTTCGTATTTTTTGTTGTTTGATACTGCGGCACTTATCTGTAGCTGCAACGGACACTCACACATTCATACATATATACATACATGTGTGAATATGTATATGTATATGTTTATATATATGTGTTTAGATATAGATATATGTGTGTGTGTATGTGTGTGTTTGTTTGTTTGTTTGTGTATGTGTGTGTGTGTGTGTGGGTGTATGTGTGTAAATATACATACACACACATATATGTATATATACATATACATATACATATTTACACATGTATGTATATATGTATGAATGTGTGTGTGTGCTGCCGGACTCACCCATCCTGATGAGTTAAGGACATGTATGTGTGTAAATTTATATTATATATATACATGTATACATATATATACACATATATACATATACATACATATAAATATATATACATACATATATATATATTAAATACGTAATATATGCGTACATCATAAACCTATTTGAACGCACAAGTTTATGTTTGCATTCATAATAAGCAATAAGTGAGGAACATCCCCTTACCAAATTATTCCAAGAATAATTTCGCCATTATGTGGTCGATAGCCTCATACCCCTCCCCCCCCCCCTCCCCCTGGAGACAGCCCCTTCCTTTCCCAATCCCCTCCCTCGGGCTCCCAAATCACCCTGCCCCCTTTTCCTCCTACGTAATCCGCATGACACATTTTATAGTGCACGTGAATTGCAGTCAACGAATCTACTACCTCTTATATACATAGCCTTGCCCCGTTGCACGTCCAGTATATCATGCCAGAAACTTCCACAGTCCACTGCTTATTCATTCATGTAAAGGAGATCGGGGTAACTTGGCGGCGGGATAGTTGACACACAAAATAATTTCTCTTTCTGCCGCTAGATGGTTTTGATACTCACACCATGTGGTTACCACGTGCTTTCTTAGTTGGCAACAGGCTGGAAAGCAGAGGTGTTGAGGCTGGGATTAACTTAAAAAAAAAGTTTCTGTTGCTTATTTGAGTTTTGCTTCTGTACAATTTTGTTGCTGTTCTTGTCGCATCATGCATTACGGTGTAGAGAGCAATGAGTTTCACTTTCGTCTTAATTCAACTATGGGATTATTTACCCTTATAACTGATCCAGCAATGTTTCCTGGTACAGATTGAAATCTAATCTTGTATAAACTCCGGCATGGGTGAAACATATTGGCCAAGCGAAAATTTAACTTATTGCCATAAAATAGGCCTCCTCGATTACAATTTATTTAATTTACTTTAGTTTGACATTTTCTTTACTGGCCAGTTTTAGATCATATGCTGTACTATAAATATTGCTATTTCAATTGCTATTACTACTTTCTATGCTACAGCTACTTCCCATTACTACTATTATTTTTATTACTACTACTAGCTTGGATGGTTTATACGTGTTACAACTGCGATGGTAAATTAAAACATAGTTCAGTCATTGTATGAAAGCATTTTGACTTTTGTTTAAATCGATGAGGGATGACCTGTCTTTTTCATTACAGCAATATCAGTTTCATGTCATATTGTAATAGAATGATAAGTGCTAAAACCAAAATTTCTTAGCTAAAAATAGAGTTTCAAGTCGTATTAGATCGTAATGTACTTGGTATTAAGTGCTAAACCTACTCTGTGTCTAAGCAATCAATTCAGTTTTTATCGATTTTGATGCAAGAATCTGCTGCATACAATGTGTCAACTTTTCCCGTCTATGCAGCATGTTGGTACGCTGTAACATTTAAAATTCTATAAATAAAAAAAGAAAAAAAAACATGGATATTGTATGAACGTGAAGGGAGTTTTTCGCTGATGGTATCATATTAGCAAAATAAGATCATTTTATCCTCGAACACCTAAATGTAAAATGTCTGTCGACTAATTCCGGTCTCCTTCATAGCATGGCCATAAGCAAAAAGACAGACAGAGGAAAAGCATAGGCCTACCTGTAATGTACACAGCTTCCTCGGGCTATAAATCAGTTACAGTTCCCTTAGCATCGGAGAAGCTTCAAAGGAGCCGAATATACAAACAGGATGACCACCAACAAGCAGCAATTAGACTCGCATTGGAAAGGCAGGAGTCAGTGATAGAGTGAACTGGAATTCTCTCGCACAGACACAAAAGCGCAGGTGATATCAGTGAGGTGCATTACGCTAAATTCCCCTCGACCTCCTTTCTCTTATATTTCCCTTCTACCTTTCGTTCTCCTAGTTTGAGCATTTGTCATTACTCTTTTGCCTTTGTTGTTCTCCCATTTTATGTGAATTCTTCCACTCCCTGTTCCTTCTACCTTAAAACAGACATCGCTGGTTCATCTACGCAATTTCTCACTGTTATATATGGGTCCTATTGGAATTGTTCCTCCATCAAAATTACATTATGCCTGACAAATATATTTCCAATTCAAGGTCGGTGGCCATGCGAAACTTCTTTGTTAAAATGTTGGCTTGAGATCAATTTCTGGAAGAAAGGTAGAAGGCCCGAACAGACTGACTAATCATGTATTGGATGTTTCAATTGATAGAAAGATTCTTACGTTATCCAGTACCAGAACAGCTCTTAGAAATGGTATTGCTTTCTAACAACAAATTGCCAATCGATCTCTAAGCAAAATCCTGAAAATATCTTTGACAATTTTCTTCCTCGGATATCAGATGTTTTCCCTTAACAACTTCCCCCTGCCATCCCTGTAGTGCTAAAAGCTGGCGGATTTAACCAGTCAAAAGTTAAAGGAAACCTGTCGACACTGGTTTTCACGGTTTAAGCGACTTCGTGAAAGTTTACACCCACTTGCAAAGAATTTTATTTTTGGGAATTCCTCCCATTCACTCACGGGCCACCATTTTGGAGGTGAGACAGGGAGCCATTACAAGCAAAATTGCATGCTCAGGCATCTAATAACCCCCGACTACCAAATATACAGCACAATAAATCTACAGGATATAAAATTTCATATGGCCACATTTTTCTAAATACAAAAGTGAATATATAACATACACACACCAGAAATAAAGATGGCTGGATAGCGAATTATATTCAAGTATAAAATGATACAAAGATAGCCTCTTCCTAAGCTGCTTATGCCAACGTCTATTGACCCGGAGGAAAGCTTTACTCTCATCCCTTCCGAAGTGACAGAATCATTTCTTTTACTCGGGATTCCGCGACTCTTAAGCTATTTCAAATCAGAGATGTCTGGGGTATCGGTGGATTATCCAGCAATGCGGGCGATTTCTTGTGAATTAATCCCTAGGTCATTTAGGTTGGGATTACTCTTCTTGGCATGGTAAAATTCGTGGATTCTTGGCTCGTTAGGAGGGAATGTAATTGATAATATCGGAAACTCCCTTGAACAGAAATACAGAATTATTTCTCTAAAAACTGCGTAAAATATGGCAAAATCATACTTTCATTTCCATGTTTCAGAAACACTTTTATATGAGATTCTACAGTCAGATTTTCTTAGATGACTAAATTACAACTAAGAAAAAAAAATGGTGATATTATCTTATCTTAATAACTCATATTCACGATACTCGTGTAGTGAATACTGATTGGGCAGTTAATTTGCCTGTTTCAAAATGCCTTTCCAGCCGCTCTTTTGTCAGCAAGAATAAGCTTGTGTGAATATCTGCTGTAAATCGCATATTTCGTTAATCATGGTTAAGTATGATATGCTTGATGTCTTGGTAGATAAAACAGATCAACCAAATGCAGTAATTCTGTCATGTTGGTGAGAATTAAAATCAATATACAGAAAATGGGATAAATGCGTAATTTAATTAACTAAATAGATAAATAGAGAATTAAAGAAAAATCTAACGTCAGTGGCACATCTCACATCGACGAAGAAAATTAAAACTACTCTAGATTCGATGAATGAATTATAAAACAGATGAGCACATACCTTTGCACGATTGATATAACTAACAATAATATACCTACAAAAAAAAAAAAAAAAAAAAAAATAGCACCCATTTTTGGAGAATGCTCAGAAAATTATCTTATTTTATCGTCCATAACACTTTTTTTTAACTATACCATTACTGTTAGATTAGTTTTTTTTTTTTTTTTTTTTTTTTTTAAGCAGTAATATGTATATCTACCACAATATCAAACGTGTCATTATGCGTTCCTGCATGCAATACATCAGTGCGCTTCATTAGAACTTGCATTCTTGATATCAGATTAAGCTTTCACCGAAAACTAAGAAAAAAAACTATATCTTCTTGATTTTTTAAAGGGTGATAAATTAGCGGGAAAATGCCCGCTATTTTCTC
>NC_061842.1:11605490-11607990 GCF_019202785.1 Penaeus chinensis
TCCTATTCCCCTATTCTCCCTCATCCCTCTCCTATTCCCCTATTCTCCCTCATCCCTCTCCTATTCCCCTATTCTCCCTCATCCCTCTCCTATTCCCCTATTCTCCCTCATCCCTCTCCTATTCCCCTATTCTCCCTCATCCCTCTCCTATTCCCCTATCCTCCCCTCATCCCTCTCCTATTCCCCTATTCTCCCTTCATCCCTCTCCTATTCCCCTATTCTCCCCTCATCCCTCTCCTATTCCCCTATTCTCCTCTCATCCCTCTCCTATTCCCCTATTCTCCTCTCATCCCTCTCCTATTCCCCTATTCTCCCCTCATCCCTCTCCTATTCCCCTATTCTCCCCTCATCCCTCTCCTATTCCCCTATTCTCCCTCATCCCTCTCCTATTCCCCTATTCTCCCCTCATCCCTCTCCTATTCCCCTATTCTCCCCTCATCCCTCTCCTATTCCCCTATTCTCCCCTCATCCCTCTCCTATTCCCCTATTCTCCCCTCATCCCTCTCCTATTCCCCTATTCCTCCCCTCATCCCTCTCCTATTCCCCTATTCTCCCCTTCATCCCTCTCCTATTCCCCTATTCTCCCTTCATCCCTCTCCTATTCCCCTATTCTCCCTTCATCCCTCTCCTATTCCCCTATTCTCCCTCATCCCTCTCCTATTCCCCTATTCTCCCCTCATCCCTCTCCTATTCCCCTATTCTCCCTCTCATCCCTCTCCTATTCCCCTATTCTCCTCTCATCCCTCTCCTATTCCCCTATTCTCCCTCTCATCCCTCTCCTATTCCCCTATTCTCCCTTCATCCCTCTCCTATTCCCCTATTCTCCCCTCATCCCTCTCCTATTCCCCTATTCTCCTCTCATCCCTCTCCTATTCCCCTATTCTCCTCTCATCCCTCTCCTATTCCCCTATTCTCCTCTCATCCCTCTCCTATTCCCCTATTCTCCTCTCATCCCTCTCCTATTCCCCTATCCTCCCTCATCCCTCTCCTATTCCCCTATTCTCCCTCATCCTCTCCTATTCCCCTATTCTCCCCTCATCCCTCTCCTATTCCCCTATTCTCCCCTCATCCCTCTCCTTTTTCCCCCCATCCTTCCCGCACCTTCACGAGGTCTCTCTTCCTTTCCTGCGCCTCACCTCGATGTCAACACCTGTCACATCGCCCCCCGTTCCTCTCTGGATTCATCTCTTGCTTCAAACATCACTTTTCCTCGCCTTTGCGGTCCTCTCCTCAACTGGTTGCCTCACCTGGTTCCCTCACCTGGTTCCCTCACCTGGTTCTCTTAGCTGGTTCCCTCACCTGGTTGTCTCACCTGGTTCCCTCACCTGGTTCTCTCACCTGGTTCCCTCACCTGGTTGTCTCATCTGGTTCCCTCACATGGTTCTCTCACCTGGTTCTCTCACCTGGTTCCCTAACCTGGTTCCCTCACCTGGTTCCCTAACCTGGTTCCCTCACCTGGTTCCCTTACTTGGTTCCCTCACTTGGTTCTCTCACCTGGTTCTCTTACCTGTTTTTCTCTTACCTGGTTCTCTCACCTGGTTCCCTCACCTGGTTCCCTCACTTGGTTCTCTCACCGGGTTCTCTTACCTGTTTTTCTCTTACCTGGTTCTCTCACCTGGTTCCCTCACCTGGTTCCCTCACCTGGTTCTCTCCCTTGGTTCCCTCACCTGGTTCCCTTACTTGGTTCCCTCACCTGGTTCCATTACTTGGTTCCCTCACCTGGTTCCCTCACCTGGTTCCCTCACCTGGTTCCCTCACTTGGTTCCCTCACCTGGTTCTCTCACCTTGTTTTCTCGCCTGGTTCTCTCACCTGGTTCTCTCACCTGGTTCTCTCACCTGGTTCTCTCACTTGGTTCCCTCACCTGGTTATCTCACCTGGTTCCCTCACCTGGTTCTTTTACCGGGTTCTCTCACCAGGTTCCCTCACTTGGTTCCCTCACCTGGTTCCCTCACTTGGTTCCCTCACCTGGTTCTCTCACCTGGTTCTCTCACCTGGTTCCCTCACCTGGTTCTTTTACCGGGTTCTCTCACCTTGTTCTCTCACCTGGTTCCCTCACCTGGTTCTCTCACTTGGTTCCCTCACCTGGTTCTCTCACCTGGTTCCCTAACCTGGTTCCCTCACCTGGTTCTCTCACTTGGTTCCCTCACCTGGTTCCCTCACCTGGTTCTCTCACCTGGTTCTCTCACTTGGTTCCCTCACCTGGTTCTCTCGCCAGTCCTTTCCCTTTCTTTTTCTCCGTCACCTGCTCTGTTTCCTCCTCCTCCTCCTCTTCCCTCATCCTCTTTCCTCTTCCCTCCCCCTCTTGCCCCATCCTCCTTCCCCTCTTCCCCTTCCCTCCCTCCTCCCTCTTTTTTCCCCCCTTCCCTTCCCTCACCTTTCTTTCCCTTCGTTCCCTCCACCTTCCCTTCCCTCACCTTTCTTTCCCTTCGTTCCCTGCACCTTCCCTTCCATCGCCTCATATTCCTTCTCCTTCCCTTCTCTCATTCTGCTTCGGTTTCC
>NC_061842.1:11635490-11640490 GCF_019202785.1 Penaeus chinensis
CACACACACACACACACACACACACACACACACACACACACACACACACACACACACACTCACACACACATACGCACACACACACATAAATACACACACATATACGCACACACACACACACACACACACACACACACACACACACACACACACACACACACACACACACACACACACACACACACACACACACACACACACCGCATATCGTATATATGATGGTGGGTTGAGAATATATTTTTTTTTAACAGCCATTTATCCCAATGCAAGAAATCGGCCTCTCAATTCAATTTTTAAGGGGTCATTTGGTAGTCTCACCCTTGCCTGATTGGATGCCCTTCCTAATCAACCGTGGTGTGTGTGTGGTGTGTGTGCATATGAACACACACACACACACACACACACACACACACACACACACACACACACACACACACACACACACACACGCACACGCACACGCACACGCACACGCACACGCACACGCACACGCACACGCATCCGCACACGCACACGATTGTCGTAGATATGATGATGGTTTGAGAACCACCAACAATGATTAAGTAAACAACTACTCCCCTGGGGAAGGATAACTGGTCAGCACCCCTGTATAAAGACCCAATCAATTACAAGATGTCAACATGGCACCAAGTAGTTCGTCAAACACCCTTAGGTTAAGAACCACTGGTCTAGCCTTTTTACTAGTCACCTGATTACGTGTCAGATATGGCTATCTCCTTTTTTTTCTTCTTCTTTTTGACATTGACCCCAATGAAATATTATTTTGCAATGAGTCTAAAATACCTTTGTGCTCAATAAACTCTATGACCATTTTTTTTATACATTAATTTTAGTAATATGGGGCAGTATGAACTCTACATATCTTTCTTCCAACTTCTTGTTTCCCCTTAAAGCTAAAGCCACTTTTCCATGGTATTGCCCACAAGCTTTTTGGTTTTACAGATTATTTACATCAGATTTTAAACAGTTGTACATTTATTCATTACTGGTGATCATTACTGGTGTTTTTATCTCTGTTAAAGTTGTATACTGATGGAATAACAGTTTTTTTTTTTTTTTTTTTTTTACTTTCAGTTAAAAACTTTAGATGCATTATAAGTAAACCCACTACAGTGATTTAAAAAACCTTCAAGCTTAAATGATTGCACACAGTACAACTGTCTGTCTGTCAGTCTCCATCTGTCAAGTCTCTGTCTTTCTCTATTTATGAGTGTTTTTATTCCAATGGTTGTTTATTTTCCATAAAACCAGGATGATAATATAACATAATATTACAGCCAATTACTCCTCCCAGACGCATACAGATCCCTTTCAATATCACATTCATTGATTGGATAATTAATCATTAGCCCACGTAATAGGACACACTCTTTCGACATCTCACTTTTTCCTGCTGTCTCCAGCACAGATCTACCTTCATTTCCAGGAGCCTCCTTCGAGCTACCTTCTAGATCTTGCTGTCCTACTGAGGAAGACCCACTAGCACACTTTAAGCACAGATACCTCCAGGCAGACATTACTGTAATTCACATATTCAATAAAGGGAAGCAACAGCAGTATAGAGCATTTCCCTAACCACCTAAATACAGAAATCAGGAGCAGTCACTAGGACCCACTGATAGACTCCTTGGTGGCTGAGCACATGTGAAGCCATCTGTTTGTAACAAAATTCACAAAAAACAACAGGGGATAGTACATAAACCAGTAATCATTGGGTTAATTAATGTTTTGTATTTTGGATTCATATATTTGGGTAAAAATAATCTTACAGAGAACTGAATGTGTATGTGTGTATGTGTATATATGTATGTATGTATGTATGTATGTATGTATGTATGTATGTATGTATGTATGTATGTATGTATGCGTGTGTGTGCGTGTGTGTGTGCGTGTGTGTGCGCGTGTGTGTGCGCGTGTGTGTGCGCGTGTGTGTGCGCGTGTGTGTGCGCGTGTGTGTGCGCGTGTGTGTGCGCGTGTGTGTGCGCGTGTGTGTGCGCGTGTGTGCGCGTGTGTGCGTGTGTGTGTGTGTGTGTGTGTGTGTGTGTGTGTGTGTGTGGGTGTGGGTGTATGTTATATGAAAATACAACAGCTCAGAAAAGGGCCATTTGGCATATGAATCATACATATATTGTAATAATGCAAAAGTTCAGAAATCAATAAAATGCCTAAAACCATAATTAACATTATCAATAAAAGGGAAATAAAAGATGAAGAACAATAACAGTAAAATTAATAAGCTGAAACTTATTATATGTGTATAGTACATACATCAAAGGACTACATAATAACAACACAAATCAACAATGAAAGAATCAACAATACTCTGAAGGTTACTTAGTAATTCCCTCTTTTTTATTCAAAGGCACAGTACACTTCTAGTATATAACACACATACAAACACTGCAGTTATAATTATAAAAAATTATGGGTTTGAGATCTAAATGGCAAAAAGGCTGTGCTAATCAGCAAGAAAGCTTTAATAAGAGTACAAAACTAATTTTTAAATATATTTTGCAGCAGCTCAATAACAATATTGCATGATTCAATCCACAGTGATTCTTAATTACTTAAACAGGCCAATAATTATGACATCATAAACCATATCATTGTGATAATGATAATAATATTGTGGAAATTAATCATGATATTCAAATAATGCCAAGCAGATGCAATATCAACATTTAAATAATAGAACATAAGTATTTATAATACAATATATGATATCTTGTAGGTTTAAAAAACTGGACAGTATCTGAATCTGGACATGCTTCCAGATTTCCTTTATCTGGCTACAAAAAGTACATTTTATTATGAACAGTATAGTTCTGGTCCATCTGAACAGCTTTCGAGATATCAGCTGCGGAACCTTCCTTCATTCCTCCTGTTTGTTCAGAAGCCCCACCATGAACCTTTGCCCTAAGGAAGGAAAAAAAAAAAAAAGAATTGAGCAATGGACATATCCATTTATGTATACATATATATTTATGGATGTATGTCTTTGTATATACGTATGTATGTATATGTCTGTGTATGTATATGTAAATGTATGTGTGTATGTATATATATTTCATCATCATCAAGGGGCTAATGCCAACAGGAGCATATATATATATATATATATATATATATATATATATATATATATATATATATATATATATATATATATATATATATATAGCAGTTGGGGTCGGGCTGGCAACCCGGTCCCGTAAAAACCCTTACCAGCAGGCAAACCAAGAAAGGAGAGAAGGGGTCGGAGCCATCCCGGAGGAGGTGACTCTGACCCCGATTTGCAGCCGGGGGTTCCTGATCCCTGGCTCGGCGTCCTGACCAGGGGTTTACCTGATCGGGACGTGGAGCCTGGTATGACGGGTGCAGGGCAAAGCCCTCCCAGGGAATCCTGCACCCTGAGGTTACGTGGTGGGGGGAATGGCACCCCTGGCCCCCACTCTTCCTCCTTGGGAGGCGCATGTCTGGTTGTGCCGAGGTGTTGCCCGGCCGGAGGCCCACAAATGGGGTCAATCTGCGGCGAGCGTGCCATGTAGCAGCCTGGAACATCCTCAGTCTCTCGGAGGATGATCGACTGCCTTTGTTGTTGGGGGAGCTGGGGAGGCTCGGGATTGGCATCGCTGCTCTCTCTGAGGTGCGACAGTCTGGTAGTGGTGAGACCAGTAGTGGGGGTTATACCTACTACTGGTCTGGCTGTAGTAATGGTGCGCGCCTTAGGGGAGTCGCGGTGGCTGTATCTGACTGCTTCTGTTCCTCAGTCAAGAGCGCATTCTGCTTGTGAGAATGAAGCACACTCTAAGAGTCAGTCAAGGGGGAGATCTCCAAGCTGAAGAGTGGTAAAGCAGCAGGTATTTGTGGCATCCCAGCTGAATTGTTAAAGGCTGGTGGAGAACCTATGGCAAAGGGCTTGCATGCAGTCCTGTCTGCCATATGGCAGACTGGTACCAATCCCCCTGACCTGCTGAGGGGTGTGGTCATCCCTCTCTGGAAGGGGAAAGGGGATTGTTGGGACTGCACCAATCACCGAGGCATTACACTACTCAGTGTACCAGGCATGGTATTCCCACACATCCTACTGAGATGTATCAGAGACCACCTGTTGAGGCACCAAAGGCCAGAGCAATCTGGATTCACTCCTGGTAAGTTCACAATAGACCGAATCCTGGTGCTTCGAGTCATTGTAGAGCGCCATCGTGAGTTCGGACGTGGGCTGCTTGCAGCCTACATCGACCTCAAGAAGGCATTTGATACGGTGCATTGTGAATCACTCTGGGAGATCCTGAGGATAAGAGGAATTCCATCAAGGATTGTTGGATTAATAGCAAACCTGTATACAGGCACTGAAAGTGCTGTAAAATGTGGTGGGGGGCCTGTCGAGCTTCTTCCCTGTTAGTTCAGGCATGAGGCAAAGCTGTGTTCTTGCACCAACACTTTTCAACACTTGCATGGATTGGATACTGGGTAGAGCTACTTTCCAAAGTCACTGTGGAGCAACTCTGGGCAATATCAAGGTTACAGACCTTGACTTTGCTGACGATGTTGCCATTTTATCTGAATCTCTGGAAACCATAGTGGTGGCTCTTGAAGCATTTAGCAATGAAGCGAAGCCCCTCGGGCTAGAGGTCTCCTGGACCAAGACCAAGATCCAGGATTTTGGGGGCCTACTAGGAGACCCTGTGCAGTCGGTATGTGCTTGCAGTGAAAACATCGAAGTCACAGAGAGTTTTATATACCTCGGTAGTGCAGTTCATGACTCTGGGCTGTCAGACCAGGAAGACAGTAGTCGGACTGGCCTGGCAGCAGGGTCATGAAATCTCTCGACAAGAGTATTTGGAGATGCCACTCTTTTGGAGATGCCAGTACCTGTGCAGAAGGATCAAGCTACGTGTTTTCAAGGCCCTGATACTGCCAGTTTTACTATATGGTACTGAGACTTGGATGCTATCTTGTCTCTGTAATCTCGCCTT
>NC_061842.1:11650490-11652990 GCF_019202785.1 Penaeus chinensis
AGGGGAGGGAGAGAGAGAAGGGAGAGAGGGGAGGGAGAGAGAGAAGGGAGAGAGAGAGGGGAGAGAGAGACGGGAGAGAGAGAGGGGAGAGAGAGACGGGAGAGAGAGACGGGAGAGAGAGACGGGAGAGAGAGACGGGAGAGAGAGAGGGGAGAGAGAGACGGGAGAGAGAGAGGGGAGAGAGAGACGGGAGAGAGAGACTGGAGAGAGAGACTGGAGAGAGAGAGGGGAGAGAGAGAAGGGAGAGAGAGAGGGGAGAGAGAGAAGGGAGAGAGAGAGGGGAGAGAGAGAAGGGAGAGAGAGAGGGGAGAGAGAGAAGGGAGAGAGAGAGGGGAGAGAGAGAAGGGAGAGAGAGAGGGGAGAGAGAGAAGGGAGAGAGAGAGGGGAGAGAGAGAAGGGAGAGAGAGAGGGGAGAGAGAGAAGGAAGAGAGAGAGGGGAGAGAGAGAAGGGAGAGAGAGAGGGAAGAGAGAGAAGGGAGAGAGAGAGGGGAGAGAGAGAAGGGAGAGAGAGAAGGGAGAGAGAGAGGGGAGAGAGAGAAGGGAGAGAGAGAGGGGAGAGAGAGAAGGGAGAGAGAGAGGGGAGAGAGAGAAGGGAGAGAGAGAGAAGGGAGAGAGAGAGGGGAGAGAGAAGGGAGAGAGAGAGGGAGAGAGAGAGAGACGGGAGAGAGAGAGGGAGAGAGAGAGAGACGGGAGAGAGAGAGGGAGAGAGAGAGAGACGGGAGAGAGAGAGGGAGAGAGAGAGAGACGGGAGAGAGAGAGGGAGAGAGAGAGAGACGGGAGAGAGACGGGAGAGAGAGGGGAGAGAGACGGGAGAGAGAGGGGAGAGAGACGGGGGAGACGGGAGAGAGACGGGAGAGAGAGGGGAGAGAGAGGGGAGAGAGAGGGGAGAGAGAGGGGAGAGAGAGGGGAGAGAGACGGGAGAGAGAGGGGAGAGAGAGGGGAGAGAGACGGGGGAGACGGGAGAGAGAGGGGAGAGAGAGGGGAGAGAGAGGGGAGAGAGACGGGGGAGACGGGAGAGAGAGGGGAGAGAGACGGGAGAGAGAGGGGAGAGAGAGGGGAGAGAGAGGGGAGAGAGAGGGGAGAGAGAGGGGAGAGAGAGGGGAGAGAGGGAGAGAGAGAGAGAGAAAGAGATAGTCAAGGAGAGAGAAAGAGAGAGTCAGGGAGAGGGAGAGAGAGAGAGAGAGAGAGAGAGAGAGAGAGAGAGAGAGAGAGAGAGAGAGAGAGAGAGAGAGAGAGAGAGAGAGAGAGAGAGAGAGCGAGAGAGAGCGAGAGAGAGAAAAGAGTAAACAGGTGAGATAGGTAGTTGTAATAACTGGCTATTTGGTGATTAAGAACTTGTAGAGCTATCTATGTGTAAATACAATAAATAAACTTGTATTACACTGGGCATGGCATGTATTCTTGCCCAATGGGGCGAATGGGTTAACCAAGGGAATACCATGCCCATGACTCCCCGAGGCCGTTCATGACTAACACAAAGGCAGCCTCTCATTCTTTCAGCACAGCTCACACACCTTAGGAAGTGGACAGAAGGGAATGACGATAATTAATAATAATAACAATAATAATTTAGTTTCATTCCACTTGTTACAATTGATATTCTTGGTGTGATATACGGTCTGTTTCATTTTGCTTCTGAATTATCCCCCGTATACAAGGAATGGCAGGTTACCATACACTGGTGGAGAGGGATTTGAACACAGGTCAGCAAGATTACTATACGAGATTGCTACCTATGCACCATACAGCACACAAATGAAGAAGAGAAGGAAGGGAACGGGGGAGGGGAAAAGACCATGCAAAATTAGGTGAGGCAAGGGCTGAAGTCCAAGGTAGGAGTGATTCCCTAGATTGAGCCCCAGTCTCCCTTTTCTAAAACCCCCGTGACAACAATGAGCATGGGATTAGGGGGGAAGAGGCCTATGGGCATTACAATGGATTGCAATCTACATAGTATCTAACAGATTTAGTACTGTTTTGCAAGTTTCCTTCTGCCTCACTCATGATATGTGAAACTTGAATGATGCCTTTTTTGCAGCTGTGGGGATAGACATGCTGGAGGTTTTGCAGCCCTTACAGTCAAGCATAACTGAATCAGTATATAATAGCATCTTTCATTAGAAACTACCCTTTATATAGTTTTAAAGGAAAATATACATTGAAGTAGAATTGCTAGATACTGCTTTTCCATGAAAATCATTGTAATGTCTTTGGATGACTATACAAATAACATTTCTGATGAGGTACAACAGGCCAATAGATATACTCATACATACAGAAAAAACAATACCTAGTTATATAATAAATACACTTGTATATGTGTAATGCATAATGTATTTATAATAAACTTACTCATATATACATGAGATATATAATAAATATAATTTTCCACTGGCATGACAACTATTCACACTATCTTCATAAGTTTATGTTACAAATACACTGAACTATATCTGAATTGTCTTGTAATAGTAAGTACTTTGTTGTGTTACTAGATTTT
>NC_061842.1:11660490-11670490 GCF_019202785.1 Penaeus chinensis
AAGGAAAGTCATTTGCTTATACGATTTTTGCAAAAATTTGAGGTCTTTGAGTTATTTTTTTTTTATATCTTGTTACCGGACTTTTCATA
This sequence comes from Penaeus chinensis, assembly GCF_019202785.1. Classification (NCBI taxonomy): domain Eukaryota; kingdom Metazoa; phylum Arthropoda; class Malacostraca; order Decapoda; family Penaeidae; genus Penaeus; species Penaeus chinensis. The sequence goes on from NC_061842.1 coordinate 11,660,580, forward strand.
GAATATAAAGATGAAGAGATTGATACATTTAGATAATATTCCCTTCTAGCTACTTTAATCATAAAATGGGCAATGAAGAGTTAAGTAGGTACACAATCTAGCAAATAAAGGCCCACACAGTTCACTTGTTTCTTAAAATGAGGCAAATCTGTTAAAAAACATTATCATACATCATACTATTTATGAAAAAAAGGGAATCACATGGTAGCAAAGTAAATCTAACAGAAGATGAAAGATTCTTACATAAGAAATGAAGAGGTAGTTTTTACTTACTTTTAATCCTTTCAGATTTTTTTCCAATTTCAGTCTTTCTCTATCATTTAAATAATTAGGAAAGTTTGATCCCGCGGGATCAAGTGTTTCTCTTATGTAATCAATGACACTTTGTTCTTTGTAAAAAGCAGCATGAGTAACTATAAAAAAAGAAAGAAAGAACATTAAAAATACATATTAAAAATAAATAATAAAAATAATAATTACAATTATAGTTTCAATTGGTTAAATTACTCCAATCGTATATACCTTGTGTGTGTGTTTGTGTTTGTGTATGTGTATGTATATGTGTGTGTGTGTGTATATGTCTGTGTTTATGTGTGTGTATTTGTGTTTCTGTGTGTGTATTTGTGAGTCTCAGTCTGTATTTGTGTGTCTGTGTGTGTATTTGTGTGTATTTGTGTGTCTGTGTGTGTCTGTGTGTGTCTTTGTGTCTGTGTGTGTGTGTGTGTATTTGTGCGTGTGTGTGTGTGTGTGTGTGTGTGTGTGTGTGTGTGTGTGTGTGTGTGTGTGTGTGTGTGTGTGTGTTTGTGTTTGTGTTTGTGTTTGTGTTTGTGTTTGTGTTTGTGTGTTTGTGTGTGTGTGTGTGTGTGTGTGTGTGTGTGTGTGTGTGTGTGTGTGTATTTGTGTGTATTTGTGTGTATTTGTGTGTCTGTGTGTGTGTATTTGTGTGTCTGTGTGTGTGTATTTGTGTGTCTGTGTGTGTGTATTTGTGTGTCTGTGTGTGTATTTGTGTGTCTGTGTGTGTATTTGTGTTTCTGTGTGTGTATATTTGTGTTTCTGTGTGTGTATTTGTGTCTGTGTGTGTATTTGTGTGTCTGTGTGTGAGTATTTGTGTGTATTTGTGTGTCTGTGTGTGTATTTGTGTGTCTGTGTGTGTGTATTTGTGTGACAGTGTGTGTATTTGTGTGTCTGTGTGTGAATTTGTGTCTGTGTGTGAATTTGTGTGTATGTGTGTGGATTTGTGTGTGTGTGAACTATGTCTGTCTATGTCTGTGTGTGTTTCTGTGTGTGTGTGTGTGTGTGTGTGTGTGTGTGTGTGTGTGTGTGTGTGTGTGTGTGTGTGTGTGTGTGTGTGTGTGTGTGTCTCTGTGTCGGTATGTGTGCCTGTATGTGTGTATGTCTGTGTGTATGTCTGTGTGTATGTTTGTGTGTATGTCTGTGTGTGTATGTGTGTGTATGTGTGTGTATGTGTGTGTATTTATGTATGTGTGTATGTGTGTGTGTGTGTGTGTATGTGTGTGGATTTGTGTCTGTGTGTGAATTTGTGTGTATGTGTGTGGATTTGTGTGTGTGTGAACTATGTCTGTCTATGTCTGTGTGTGTCTCTGTGTGTGTGTGTGTGTGTGTGTGTGTGTGTGTGTGTGTGTGTGTGTGTGTGTGTGTGTGTGTGTGTGTGTGTGTGTGTGTGTGTGTGTGTCTCTGTGTCAGTATGTGTGCCTGTATGTGTGTATGTCTGTGTATGTCTGTGTGTATGTTTGTGTGTATGTCTGTGTGTGTCTGTGTGTGTCTGTGTGTGTATGTGTGTGTATGTGTGTGTATTTATGTATGTGTGTATGTGTGTGTATGTGTGTGTGCGTGTCTTTGTGTGTCTGTGTGTGTGTCTTTGTGTGTGTCTTTGTGTGTGTGTGTCTTTGTGTGTGTGTGTGTCTTTGTAAGTGTGTGTGTCTTTGTGTGTGTCTGTGTGTGTTTTTGTGTGTGTCTGTGTGTGTGCGTGTCTGTGTGTGTGTGTGCAGTCTGTGCGCGTGTCTGTGCGCGTGTCTGTGCGCGTGTCTGTGCGCGTGTCTGTGCGCGTGTCTGTGCGCGTGTCTGTGTGCGTTCGTGCTCATGCAAGCATACATATGCATATGTGTGTAACGTATTACCCAAGTACATGGCTTGCTAACAGCAAATCATAAAAATAATCATATCAACACTTTAATGATTCTTAAAAATGTGAAGAAAAATTATATCAATTATCATACCATCAATGTTCAGAAGAAGTGGAAAAGGTTTCCACCCAGGTCTTATTGAACCAAAGAAGCCTGGTTTAATCTCCTTTCCACCTCCAATGTCTTCTGAGGATCCCAGTTCACCATTTAGGGGGAAAAAACTATTTTGCCCAACACATGAAAAACTAGTACTTGGGCCATGTCTGAACATTATTCCCATCATCTGAAATAGACAAAACATGTCAATTTCCTAGGATGACTATTGCATTTGTACCTGTTTTTTTAGTTTTACAATTTAAAGTTCAAATTGGAATAATAAAGGGATTTTCTTTACATATGCAGTCAGGTTAAAACTTTGTATGCTAATTCCTCTCTGGTAAAAATGAAAGCAATATGTGCACATATACACATTTTACACTAAGTTTGGTTTATTTATTTCACAATTATCCAACTAAAATAGTAATTACTTTTTATTTGTAAAATTCTAAATTATCCTACTGGATTAATAATACAAAATTTATGTTCAAGTTATATCTTACTGCCTTTTTAATATATACTAACCAGAGCTAGTCTTGGAACTGTGGCCTTTTTCATACATTATTAAATCATATAAGGCTTGACTCCCAGGAAACATCAAGAAACACTATAACCATTTGTTCATGCTTTTGTATTTTTTTTTTTGTGGAGATGTGGTTGTGACCCTGAATAGGTTTTACTTACTTTTTATTTAGCATTTTTATGACCTTGACCTTTTTGGGACCATTTCATGATTCTGACTTTGTTAAAGCCGTTCTTGGAAGTTTCATCTTATGCCCATGTTTTGTAACAACCATTCCACCTTTTTTGCAACTGATGTTTTTGGAATCCAGATGTTTTCTGAAGCTTTTTTTTTTTTTTTTTTGTCCCCTTTTTTGCTACCTTAACTATAATATGACCTTCCCTGGATATGTGACCTTATTGTAACCTTAACCTTATTAACAATCCTTCTGCCTTTTTCTAATCTGCTTTTGTGTGGCCCTGACCTATATGTGACCTTGACCTTCTTTATGAACTTTTTCTTTTTGTTGCGCTGATGGTATTAGGTAATTTGCACCTTGGGCAATAACAGTAACAAAATGTTATATGTGTTACTTTTATATTTTCATATTATTCAATATCCCCTGCACCACCGGTAACAATAGGCAGGAACAGGTTCCAGGCATGGTTCATGAATGGTTACCCACCCCCCTCTCACAGGTGGAAATTAGGCAAGAGCCCCTCCCTCCACAAACGTTAAGCACCCATGGTGAGACGCACCATGGGTGCAAAAATATCCCACAGAGAGATTCTTTTGTTACCCTGACCCTCAGCTAAATTTTTCCATGACAAGATGTTCCCCCTACTCAAATCCAACAGTTTTGGACAAGAATTTTTGTAGACCAAGAAGAGCCTGGTGAGGATATTCAAAATAATAAAAGAAGAAATCCTTAAAAATAATACATGACAAGTTTCAGGAACAAAGCAGATAACCTACACAAGAAACTACAAAAAAAAAAAAAAAAAAATCCTACTCTGGTCTGGCAAGTTTAAGGCTTCTCACCTGGAATATTATGGAGGGCAATTCTACACATTCCGCCTGGCTGCATTTGTTGAGTGCTACCTGCAGGTTCTTGAGACTATGATCATTCACAATTTTCAGCTTCAAAATGTATCTACTCTTCTTGCCACTGTCACCAGAAATGTGGACCTGAAATGGTTTATAAAATGGCTTTACAAAACGGATTTTCCTCTCGGCAAAATGAAAGAATTGAAACACTTGAACTTTCACAAACATTTTAAAATTACAATGTCAATCACCTTAGTTGTTTAGTATATTTCTAAAAGCTAAAATACAATAGTAATAGTAACAATAATAATAATAATAATAATAATAATAATAATAATAATAATAATAATAATAATAATAATAATAATAATAATAATGATAATGATAATGATAATAATAATAATAATAATAATAATAATAATAATAATAATAATAATAACAATAACAATAACAATAACAATAACAGTAACAGTAACAGTAACAGTAACAGTAACAGTAACAATAACAACAATAATAATAATAATAATAATAATAATAATAATAATAATAATAATAATAATAATAATAATAATAATAATAATGATAATGATAATGATAATAATAATAATAATAATAATAATAATAATAATAATAATAATAATAATAACAATAACAATAACAATAACAATAACAGTAACAGTAACAGTAACAGTAACAGTAACAATAACAATAACAACAATAATAATAATAATAATAATAATAATAATAATAATAATAATAACAACAATAATAATAATAACATCATCAACAATAAGATAAAACATGAGAAAAATATTGATAAATGAGCACCATGGGTGGGATCAACTGAGTAAATGCACACGTCTAACAAAAACCATAGTAAATTCCCACAACACACGAGATGAAACTCAAAACTAGCAACATTTGATTGCTAATTTACCTGATGTGGACGACCATCACTAAACTCTTTAATTCTTCCAATGCTAACTGCAGACTTCATTCCATCGTATGCTAAATTGTATTCCTTGAAGAATTGTGGATATTTCAGCTTCAGCCCATCAAAAATCATGCTAGTGAAATGAGGGTAAAAAATTTAAGAATTACTGAATTTTCATCATAAGTTACTGATATCTATTTACAACATTCAAAGTTAGTCAAATAATGAAAATATAACTGATGAAATTGTGCTCATCATCATGCTTTATCTGCACATTTATCTACATCATTGCTTTAATTAGAAAGTGAACCTAAAATAATCAATACATTATCAATTTAATCAAGCTTATCAGTGTTCAGTAGTTATGATGTTCAAGGTCACATCCTATGCCTATATGAAAAGAAATATAATAAATTGTGTGATTGTTTAATTATTTAACAAACATTTCTATATTCACTTCAGCTGTATGTGTTCATGAAGAGTTGACTATTACACTTTATTCAATACTTTACTGAGGGGACGTGGGGGACATGGTATAACCTTCACTAAATAAAATAATTAGCTGTTTAGCATCAGTGCTATGAACTATTCTGTATTGTCCAAAGCAACCCCTTGGATTACAGTGACTTTGTACAAGGACTGAAATATATATATATATATATATATATATATATATATATATATATATATATATATATATATATAAATGTGCATCTAACAAATATTCAAAGATTCTGGATATTGCAGGATGACTACGTTAAAATATCTATGTAAATAAAAATGTTAGCCACTGACCTTTCATCAACCTTTAATTCTTTAGATATTATCTTGTAAAAAAAAAAAAAGATTATACACTATGGGATACATAGGCACAATAATATGATGAGAATAACCAAACTTTATTTACCCAAATAAATAAATGAATAAATATGTGTGTGTTTGTATATATATAAATATATATAGAAAAATATATATATATAAATAAGTATTAAATATATATATATATATATATATATATATATATATATATATTACGTATTTATATATATAAAAATATATATATATATATTACTTATTTATATATATATATCTATATATATTTTTCTATATATATTTCTATACATACAAACACACACATATTTATTTTTTCATTTATTTGGGTAAATAAAGTTCTGTTATTCTGATCATATTATTGTACGTACGTACACACACACACACACACACACACACACACACACACACACACACACACACACACACACACACACACACACACACACACACACATATATATTACAAATAATAATGTACAATATATATATATATACATATATATTTATATCTTTTATATATATATATATATATACACATTTTTTCTTCCTCTTCTTTTACTTTCAAAACAAGTTTATATTTGTAACTGATGTTACTAGCTGATAATATCTATGTTAATGGTAATCAAGTGTGACTTGTCATTATGCTTTAAGAATTATGGGTCTGTTCTGATATTATAAACAAATTTCTTTGAATATATAAACAGTGGATATTGGTATTACAGCAACTGACAAACAGCAAGGCAAAAATCGGGTAAACGACTGGAAAAACAGCACCTGCACTTAACAATTTAAAGTCTAGAAACCAAATTAGCATATACTCACAACTTCTTTTTCTTTGGAATATCCAATTCCCCACGATTCGGTTCTTCAATGACTACATCGTAATGGAACAAAGTTTTGTTCCATGATTTGACTGTTATGGGATAGTAATTGGCCTTTAACCTGATCTCTCTCCCAGCTGTACCAGCCAGTGTTTGCTTATCTTTGCTTCTGGTTGGTGGTTTGGGATCTGCAAGTCATACACAAGACAATTAGTGAACATTACTTCTAAAAATAATCCTTATCATCATCATCATCATCTCTCTACCATCCATGTGAGTAGCTGGTCAATATTCAGAAGTATCATATGAGCCTTATGTACTAACAGTACTTCAATTGGATGGCATTTTGAGAATGGAACAATGTTATCTTAAATATATAAATGTTGGTCTGTAGAAAAGTAATTACTTTGCCAAAAATGTTTACTGTGGAGCTATGCTTGAACTATCAACCACTATATCCCCTTCACGACGGGTCACGTCTATATACGTAAAAACAAACCGCTCGAAATGTGGCTTGGGCTGTACGCCGCAGCGGCCCACCAAAGCACTAAGAGGCGGTGATTTGGCTTGATGTACCAAACTCCCGCGCTCCAAGTCAGCGCGTTGCCATTGATCGCCAGAGCGTAGAGCTTTTTTTTAGTTTTCTTCACCCGTCACCAAGGGGATATATGAATGGTAAATATATGTAATGGCTGCATATAGTAAAGAAATTGAATACCTACTTTGCAACTCTAAATATGGTATGGTTATTCCCCTTAAGGATATTAAAACAAAATTTAGGGACTTATGCTACACTTTTAAACACCCGAAAAAAGTGTGAATGCAATATGGAAATAGAAGAGAACCAAAATTTGTATTAATTTGGACATAAAATAAATGTGTAACATAAAGATATGTCTTAGGGTACACATAGCACTGTATTGTGAGGTAAATAGGTAAGTGGAGATCTGGATACAAAATCATACTGCATTTTGCATCTAACAGTACCTCAAGATAAAAAGAGGATAGGAGGGAGAGAGAACTATATTTAGATCAAGCACTAAGTATTAATTATTAACCAATCACTGATTTAGCTCTGCTTATATAATACTTTTTCCATGCCCTTAAATGTAAATAAAAAATATAACCCAAAGAAAATTTTATCACTGAACATCTAAAGTTTATAATAAATTAATCAAATAATCAAGTTTAACCGCTGTAAAATTATAAGTGGCATAGTTGTCAAATTTTTGTTCTAGACCAAACGATAATTGCGCAAAAATTTACAACAGGACCAAACCCATCTGAGATGAAGTTCCAAATTCAAGCCAACAAGCCTACTATGAGGAATCAATGGTTTTGGGTGGAGGGATATGGATAACTTCACTCACAACAAAGCATTTTAAAAAGTAAAAGAAAATGGAAATATAAAAACCCATGCCAAGATTTGTATTTCATATGAACGGGAAAGTTAAAACAATTAAAAACCAATGCTAAGATTCAACTATGGAAGATTCGACCTGTCATTGCAAACATTTTACACCACATTTTACATTGAACATTTTACACCACAACATCTGTCCTTGTTGATGATAGCTGATATATTATAGGGTCCACAGTGCAACCCACAATATGTATGATTTCTGGAATGTTTTTAGTTACATTATGTAAATGACATAGTATACAACTAAGTTTTACACTTATGCCAGGAAAATCATGACCTTGTCTTAAATTACCTTTCTACCAGAATATTTTGTCTCAAGTTGGATATTATGGATGTATGATCTATATTTAACATTTTCCAGGTAGTTGCAGTATTGCAGCTAATATGTCAATTAAAATCACTAATTAGTAATAACCATGTTGTTGTTGTTGTTATAATCATTAATGTTGTCAGTTTTAGTGTTATTAACAATACTAATGGCAAGATAAATCAAAATAAAATATTTCCAAAAATCATGGAAAAGGGTTAATAGGTAAGATATAAGTTGGTACCTTGGAATTCAATAAAAACAACTCTTTTTCCTTGTTATTGAGAAGACATATGCATGACTGATCACAATAGTAGTAGTATCAATGGATTCCTCTTGTCCTTTAAAGCCCACATATATATATATATATATAATATATATATATATATATATATATATATATATATATATAATTTATACTGTATGCACCCCCAAATATCCACAGTCTTGGCTCCGATCACAGGGGTGGGCATGAGAGACATCAGAAAAATTGCAGTAAATTGCAGACTCAAACAGCATATACTCAACTGCATGGGGAAATGCCCCTACAACCTTCCCAATGGGGAGCTGCTACCCCTCAACCTCCACCCAGGACAACAAAGAATCTAACACATACACTTAGATACAGGACAGACTCAATATCTGGTGCTCCCAAGCACTGTGATTTCACTATGGTTATACATCATAAAACAATATATATATTATAGGGGGATGGGCTCCCTGAGACCATCTGGGGCCTCCCAGCCCTACACGAGACTACAAAGAATTCCCTACTTATGTACAGTTGGATGGAGCAATAACAAACCAAATAGGTATAGGGCCTCCAACCAGCAGCACCAACAGACGATGAGCAACTTTATCATAAAACAGCAAAGTATTTTTTCCCCAGTATTCTCCTTAAAAGGATATCCTGGCTATGAATTCTCTGGGCTTATTCGTTTTGCACATTTGTGGTTTTATTATCCGAGAGCAAAGTACTCTACCTACCTTACCCTACCCTAACTTATCACACTAATCACGACATTCAGAATTATAAGCAGGCAATCAAAGTTAACGCAAATCTTACTTTCCGGAAGGATTTCTGTAAGCCACGGCATCTTGTCTGTTGTCTCCCTTGTGCTTGTCAATGACTGTCATCTATGCCTGCATCCGTGCTCTAATGCCGCTGTGAGTCATCGTCCCGTCAGGTCCTCCTTCGCCGTACGTGTTCTGTACACGATCGCCTGCCTGGGAACGTCGTGGCTGCAGACGAGGGAATTGTTGTACGCAGTAAACTTTGTTAATGGGAAATAATGATTGTAGGGGTGGTAGCGATGATGGTATTAATAATGATGATGATCATTATACGATTTATTTTATTATCATTCTTAACCGTATCATATTAACGCGGGAACTGTATTTTTTTCATGTTAATGTGAATGGGGAATAATGACTGAAGGGGTGTTAACGATGATGGTATTAATGATGATGATGATCATTACACGATTTATTTTTTTATCATCATTCTTAACCGTATCGTATTAATACGGGAACTGTCACTGGGGAATAATGATTAGGGGGCGTTAGTGATGATGGTATTAAGAATGATGATGATCTTTATATGATTTATTTTATCATCATTATTAGCAATATCACATTAACGGTTGACATTACGTAGAGTACTGTGCCACTTGCTTGGATAACTTAGGGGTCATAAACTTATAGTAATACCAACGTTAATGACAGCGATTATACATTGCTATAACAACATTAAAATTATCAATACGATTATCAACAACAAAAAGTAATTACAGCCATTCATAGT
>NC_061842.1:11675490-11680490 GCF_019202785.1 Penaeus chinensis
CAAAAATAGAGAATTTGGAGTTGTAGATGCAGCTATATGTAATCTTCAAGAAAACTAGTAAGCAAGCCCCATCTATAGACTGCATTTCTAGATTTGACAACTGAGCAAGAAATATATAGGATGAAGGATAGTGGTTGCCTACGTCAAGAATAATGAATATCAGGATACAGTTTTTGTGGAAATTAAGCAGGTATGGTACTAAGATCAATGGCTGCTATGGTAAGCAAGAGGCTGACTTGAATAAATTAATGTACTCACATGAATAAATTAATGCCACTACCACAGTATTGGAAAAAAGGTAATTATATCATTCCATTTGCACCTGTCATAGATATTTGACTTCCATTAGCTTGTATACTACATAAAAAAATTAAAAATCTCATTTCTTCGTTATAGAACAATTTTTTCTATTTTTTGTTGCAAAATTGTTAGTGTATTCAAGGGGCTCTTGCCAAAAGAAAATCTAAACATAACAGGAAAATTCCCAGACATGTGTCTGAGCCTAGTCTATCTTTAGATCCTGAATGACACACCATTTTGCAAGGGAAAACAAAAACTTTAAATTTTCTAAGCACTCAAAAAGAGGAGCCTATTCAATAATCTTGAAAACCATACTATGTAATGTTCACTGTAGTATTGTTTGTGAAATGCATTTATACATAGATGGCTCCACAAGTGCAAAGCAGTTTGTAGATTTATATGACCCCACCTGATGTCCTTTTTCTTTGATTTTTTGGGAAAAATTGTTTTTGTTTTCTAATGCTATTAATATCAGTGCTGCTATCATTATCATTGACATTATGATACAGTGTTATTAAAAATACTATTAGCAATATAAAATGAATATAAATATAAATATTTTCAAAAATCAAGGAAAATGGTAAACAGGTGAGATAAGTAGAATTAGTAATTGAGTTTGTAGTGATTAAGCACTGTGTATGTGTGTGTGTGTGTGTGTGTGTGTGTGTGTGTGTGTGTGTGTGTGTGTGTGTGTGTGTGTGTGTGTGTGTGTGTGTGTGTGTGTGTGTGTGTGTGTGTGTGTAAATACAGTTAACAAACTACCCCCACAGTGTGCATATACTCACATGCCATCCTGGCAGCATGAGTTAAGAAATGTGTGTGCATTAAAAATACAAACTATTAAAGCTGTAGAAAAGAATTTTCATGTTTATAACTCCTTCACATAATGTCACAATTCACATCCAAATATAACAATATCAGTAGTGATAACGATGGTCTTGAAAAATACAAATAATTCCATTAACTGGGTATTCAGAAGAGGTATATATGTGTAAACAAAATTCACCAGATAAATTAAAATGAGCAGTGCATGTACCAAATGCAAATGATAAACCTTCAAATATTTATAATTTGTTCTTAACAGTTGCAACAAACTTGTGTCATAATAGTGTCTGCAACAAATATTTCATATTGATAAGAAGCATGGATATTAAAATAAGTAAAAAGAATTTATCATTTAATACTATTGTTATATATATATATATATATATATATATATTGTTATTAAAAGAATGAAAAATATAGGTCATATCATTAATCTGTGCCCAGCAATATAAAGTATATGGTGTATATATTTACTTCAAGATATTCTGAACTTTCTTGACCTTTAGTCATAGTGTTAAGTACTGTTTAAATGTAGTAGAAGTGTAAATCTGTGAACAAACACACATTCATATTAATAGTGCATGTGGCTGGTGGCTATGTATGCTTGTTAGTGTCATGGGGGCTTAGGGGACCATTTTGACCATTCTGGAAATCCGCAAACCTCAGCTAACTGAAACTGAAAACTTTCTTACTTGGGGGTTTGCCTTCAAGCCCCACCCTATCACTATATTTTGTATATGCCGTTAATGACCTAAGATGTTGGTGCAGCAGAAGATTTTCAATGAATAAATATATATGCCAGAAGTCATAACAGCATATAATACAATATTTAAGGAATTGAGATGTGGGTGTATGGGGAGATGTGGGTGTGTGGGAGGATGCCAAAGCCTTTATTAATTATTTTATTGAAAAAATAATCCAGAATTAAACACAATTGGAGAAAACTTAATCCCATCACTTCTAACTCAAGCTATAATAATAACCCCACACACTCTAGTCATTTCCCAGCACCAGTGAGTTGATTCACCTTCTCATCGTCTATTTTCCTCCTTCTCACTCAATGGATGATAATCATACATGATATACATAGTATACTGTAATTATGAAAATGCTGAAATTGGAATATTTTGGAATGATACTGCAGATACTTCTAACTTATTTTATTGAAAAATAATACATGTACACTTTGTTCCATGAGAATTGGAATGGTGAAATTACAATATTCAGCTAAGTGGTACATTCTGCCTTCCTTAATACTTACAAAATTGTACAATATGAAGAAATATAACTTTTCTTCAACTATGTAGAATACAGGAAGATGATAATCCTTTCATGTTGCCATACCTCTGAGAAGCATTATTTCAAATACATACAGTATGACAAACTGCAAACACAGAACTGGTCATTGAAGTCCAAATGTCCATATTTTTTTTAGAGGATTCATTCATCTAGCTATGAAGATGTATATTACAGAATACAATGATCATATTCATTGTTCCTTTTTCCATTTATTACAATTTGTATTTAATCTTTGTGAATTCATACTATCCAATACTGACTTTTTGAATTTATAATGCATGATTTTAAAATAGGCAAGTAATTTTAGATTTATTTTTAGTTACCTTTTCTAAAAGTTCTTTAGCACTGTCATGAGTATACTTTATTCAATCACAAGTTTCAAATTTATTGTTTTATTAACAAGATATGTGATGTACCTAGAACTTACTAGGTATAGATTGACTGCTTTGTTTATATTTTCTCATTATCCAAATCTTCAAATATACCGACACTGGAAATAAATTTCTTCTCTGATACCCACTGCCAATCCAGTTTTTTTTTTCTAAGGGAAAAGCTACATATTATAAGTCTTAGGATAGTAAATATTTAACATAAGAAAATGAAATGAAAGGTTTAAGGTTTCCTGGAGTTATATGAAAAACACAAATCAACTATCTATCTTCCTAACACTTAAACATTTGTTATAACTGATAAAACTGAGATAATGGGCCTACTCTATCTAGACCCAAGCATCTATTATAAAAATTTACAATAAAATTACAAATCTAAATGTTAAACTTTAGCACTTTGCTTACACTGTTTTCTCTTACTTTCTAGAGGGTTTTTTTTTTTTTTACACAACTGTCTCAGTGACTTATTTGGCTGCAAATCAAACTAATTTCACATTACAAATTCTGTGCCCTTTATGTTTCAACTTTATCTCTTCTAGTCATGTGTAGTTCTTCCACACACAATGTAATTTACTATTGCAAATGCCAGCTTCTTTTGGATAAAAAAAATATATATTTCTGACATCACAAACCACCATACAGCATCTCCCTTTAAACAAGCTGTATCAAGAAAGTAAACATATGGGTATGGTTTCCACTGAACTTTCTTCATGCTCATATAACATAATGTATAACACAACTAACTGAGATAATACCACTGTCTGAAAGTCATGCCCGTCTTCCTTTAGGAAGGTACACAAAGCTGATACTGTTCATATACTTAGCACATAAAATACTTAAACCTTGAGATATTATGCAATGACCAAGTATCAATTGCAATGCCTGCCTCACTTCTGCATCAAAATTTCACCTATTTGATCTCTTACTTTGTCTCATTGCTCTTTCGATTTCAAACTGTCTTACATCTGCTCTTTCCAAAAATGCTTGCTTATCTAAATATCTGAAAAGAGAAAGAAAAAAATTAATCAATGCTTCAAAGTCTTTTCTACAAGTTTTCATGGACATGTTCATACATCCACTCATGGATCTGTCTCTGTCTCTGTCTCTCTCTCTGTCTCTCTCTCTCTCTCTCTCTCTCTCTCTCTCTCTCTCTCTCTCTCTCTCTCTCTCTCTCTCTCTCTCTCTCTCTCTCTCTCTCAAGCACTACTCACTTATGGAAACACTTATTCATTTACTCACTCACTCAATGTATGTGTGTGTGGGTGTATGCACATGCGTCTGGATATGGGTGTGGGGGTCTGTGGGTCTGTGGGGACATCAGTGTGTGGGGGGTAGGGGATGTAGGTGTGGGGATGTGTGGGGGGTAGGGGATGTGGGTGTGGACATGTGTGAATGTGGGTGAGTGTGGATGTGTGATATGGGTGTGGATTTAGGTGTGGATGTGGATGTGGATGTGTGGGGATGTGGATGTGTGTGGGTGTCTGTATGTGCCTAGGTGGGTGTGTGGATATTGTGTGTGGATCTGTGTGTATGTGCAGGTGTGGATGTGTGTGCATGGGAGTGTGGGGGTGTGCATGTGGGTGAGTGTGTGGGTGCATGGGGGATGTGCATGTGTGGATGTGGATGTGTGGGTGAATATATGTAGGTGTGGATATGGGTATGTGGATGTGTATAGGCACATGTGTGGGGATGTGGGTGGGGGGGGGGATGTGTGTGTATATGGGTGTGTGTGTGTGTGTGTGTGTGTGTGTGTGTGTGTGTGTGTGTGTGTGTGTGTGTGTGTGTGTGTGTGTGTGTATGGAGATGTGGGGGGGGGGGGTGCAGGTGGGTATGAGGATGTGGGTGGAGGGGATGTGTGTGTGTGTGTGTGTGTGTGTCTGTGTGTGTGTGTGTGTGTGTGTGTGTGTGTGTGTGTGTGTGTGTGTGAGTGTGAGTGTGAGTGTGAGTGTGAGTGTGAGTGTGTGTGAGTGTGAGTGAGTGTGTGTGCGTGGGGGGGATGTGTGTGGGGGGATGTGTGTGGGGGGGGATGTGTGTGGGGGGGGATGTGTGGGTGGGGGGATGTGGGTGGGAGGATGTGTGGGTGGGGGGGGGATGTGTGGGTGGGGGGGGATGTGTGGGTGGGGGGGGATGTGTGAGTGTATGGGGATGTGGGTGGGTGAGTGTGGGTGTGTGGGGATGCAGGTGTGT
>NC_061842.1:11687990-11690490 GCF_019202785.1 Penaeus chinensis
GTCTGAGTATGTGTATGAGTGTGTGCATATGTGCATGGGGGGGAGGGGGAGGGAGGGAGGGAGGGAAGGAGGAAGGGAGGAAGAGGGAGGGAGGGAGGAAGAGGGAGGGAGGGAGGAAGGGAGGAAGAGAGAGAGAGAGAGAGAGAGAGAGAGAGAGAGAGAGAGAGAGAGAGAGAGAGAGAGAGAGAGAGAGAGAGAGAGAGAGAGAGAGAGAGTACTGCTTGTCTCAACCTGTTTACCCTTTTCTTATTAATGTTTATAACATTTTAGTAATTATAATGTTCATAATAGAAATAACACCATCAACATTCATAGCATTAGTAAAAAATACATTTTTCCTGCCAATTCAAATCAGGTAAAGTCACAAGGTCTACTAATTTACTCCTTTGTGGCTAAGCACTAGCAGAGCCATCTATGTGCAGATACATTTCACAAAAAAATATAAAAAATGAGCACAGCATTTTCCCCATTTTTTATTAATTTTCCCCAGCAGCATTGAGTTGAATATCTGCACTGTGAATCAATATTAAACCATAATGAATGACATTACTTGATGGAGTATCTTCAAAGATACTATGTCAGACCAAAGCCTCTCAAAAACTGGCAGCCTCTTTTCCCAGTTTTTCCACTGTCATTGGGAGGTAGGGATGGTGGGGAAGTAATTCTGATATTGTTTGGTAAGTTTCTTCCAGCAACAACCCCTTCCCAAAGCCAGGTCTATTCCCCCCACCTTCTGGCTTGTATCATTAGATATATTTACCAAAAATTTTAATGTTTCAAATGGTTGTGCTACACTCCCAGATAAAATAAAAATTCAGACTTATATCATCTAATACTCAGAGAGATTCTCTAGATGATATCAATTAGTTTTCTGATTACAAATGTTTAATCCTTCTGAATATTTTCCTTTTCTGTGGTGGTACCCTTTTCTCAAATGACTTCTCAAAGCCAATCTGTTTCAAAACTGATAAAACAAGGTTGTTGGTGTTTCTCTAATCTGCCATCTGCCATTATTCCATTTTATTTCCGAGGCAAAGATGAAAATCTTGATGTGTGATGTGTGACAATACAGCATACCCAATATCACTGATGTACTTCAATAAAGTATTATCACTAACCTGTCAATTGTCAAATAATTATCATCACTAATCTGTTACCTTGTCATCCACCACCAATGACTTGTCAATTGCATCTTTACCTCATTAATAAAAATGGGGTACAGCTAAACATTACCAACTTCATAACTTGATGTATATTTTAACAACTATTTTCATGCAGTAAAATATATCCATGTATCCTGTATAATTACCAGTATAATTTTTGTGGGTGACAATTAGGTCTTCATACAAAACAGTGTATGGAACAGTTAGCTTGATGAAAACCAAAACACTTTTCATCTATGACATTTTTTGCACAAATTCAAAATAAAGAAGATATGTAGCAGAGAATAGAGAAGATAAACCAGTTGCTTATCAAGTTTACATAGTCAGGATAAAGACTTAACTGGCCACATAACTCATTACTGCAATCTATCAAGTAGTTCATGTATTACTAAGCTCTTGTCAAAAAAATATTTTGCAATTAAGAAAAAACTGATGTTTTATAATACAAAGGTGCATATGTGGTTTTCAGCCAGGAAAATATATGTAAAAGCATTTGTATGATGAAGTAATTTATATCAAGAAAAATGTTGAGTTTCTATTTGCTGTATGTAGAGTAATTGTATCCCTATCCTTTCAGGGTCATTTAGCCTGTAGGTCAAGTGGCTAGGTATAGACAGTTAAGTTGAGTGTATGGTCAGGATGTATTTTATAATGACCATGGGGTCCAGATGGCAGAGCCTCCTGGTTAGGGACTATATTGCTAGTGTTTAAGGTATAAATACCATAGGGGTGGGTGGAGTATACAGTCAGGACATATAAGCAATGGGGGTCCAAGAGGCCCTTGTGGTGTGAACGCTCATAGATTTTACGAAAAAATTGGTTGGGTAGCAATAGAATTTGGAAGTTGCCACATTGGCTCATTATTCATCAACTAACTACAGTACTTCCACAATGCACTACAATCAGACAGGTTCTATACATAGTTTAAATATGTATTTTTTATATATTTGTTATTATTTTCCATGGAGCTTCAATTCCACACAGCTATATGGTACAATGTAAACTTTGCTTGTAATAGAGACAACAGCAGAAAATAAGACACTTTTCATCTATGGTACTTCTTTTGCACGTTGGTACTAAGAAAGTTGTTCAACATATAACTTTATGGTATATATTTACAAGAAAATGTAATGACACTATCATAAAGAAATGGAAGAACTATAATCACTGATATGAGGACTAATGCCACTTGGAGGACAAGTCTACAGTGATCGGGTGGGGTTTCTGGTGTGGAGCTCCTGATAGGCAATATAGCAATTGAATGGGGGTATGGGAGAGAAGCTCCCACAGGTTAGGGAGGCTTTGTTTGGCAATGTTTGAGATCCCCGGTGATGGCT
>NC_061842.1:11695490-11697990 GCF_019202785.1 Penaeus chinensis
TCCGTTAATTAATTATTTTCAGCTTAATTATTTCCAAGAGAGATGATGCACACCTTCCTTCTCTGTAAAAGGAATGGTAACCAGAAGCTGGTGAAGCAGGATATCGATACCATTGCCTAATGGTATCGATACCATTAGGCAAGATATGACATGCAGAATATTGCCGGTGGATCTGCCAGACTAAACGGTGTTGATAATTCTTTTTTTTTTTCGCACTACCAAGCTAGTGACACTCGGCCAAGTTTTTGTAATTTTGCATTGACTATTGGAAGACGAAATGTGTGATTCACTGCTGGCAAATCCATTCACACTATATCAAAAAAAGAAAGAATAAGAAGTTAATAAAGACAATAATAAAAATTGCAAATAATACTATCAGGAGCGTTATTTTAGCTTTCCTTGGTGGGGGGGGGGGGGGGGGGGAAGGATGGCTAATGAGCGTCACACTCAGTGTTTGGGGCACTGCAAGCCTATCCGAGAAACCTTTTTGAAAAGAACTTTCTAGAAGCATTTTAAAGCTACGAGCAGTGCTATCAAACTGTAAATTATGCACAAAAGAGAGAGAGAGAAAAAAAAAAAGAATCGTATGTGTGTGGGCCTTGAGTGGGGCAATACCGGGCCTAGTACCCCCAAATGACACCCCTGAATACTGCATGGTTGCAACAGGTCAAGAAACACGAATAAAATGGTAAATATGTGGCGTGGTTTTTACGAGATGACTATTATCTTGTTTCAGGGAATGATTTGTACTGGCTTTTTCAGTTTTTCTCCTTTTATATATGATGTCGATGGTAATGGGGTTTCTTTGTTTAGATTATGGCTAATAAGAATGATGGATATGTAATAGATGGGTGAATCTTAAACAACTTCAATAAGAACAAGGCAACAGATGAACAAAGACACGAGTAATAAGGAACAGTGATAAAAATAGTGTAGTTACCCGTATACATCGTTGCATACAAATTCCCTGATAGAAAATGGTACACTTTAAGGACTAACTATTTTACCTTTTTATTGTCGTATTGATTATAAAGAAGATAGTGACGATGAGAATGATATGAATGGAGATAAAGAAACTGATGATGATGATGACGATGATATTGAAGATGACACTTATGAAGCTGATAATACTAGGTCTAGTTATGACTATAATGATAGTGATACTGAGGATAATAAAGACGTTATAACGATAGTAATGATGCTAAGTATGATGATGATGTTGATGGTAATCATGGTGATACGAGGATCACAGTGATAATAATGATGATTGTGATAATGATAATAATAATGACAATGACAATCTTAATCATTATGAAAAAGGTGACAAGAATGATAAAGGTAATGGTAATAAATCTGATGATGATGGTAATAAAGATAATGATAATTGTGATGATAATAGCGTTGATAATGGTGGTGATAATGGTGTCAACAGTTAGTCAGTATTTCAAAACATTACAAAAATAAGAAGTACTGTGGAAAATAAGTAGACGAAATACCACAAGGAAATATTCCATTTTCTACATTTAACATGGATGTGTATTAAGAGATTTTCCGCCATTAGTACCGTCATTGACACCTGCATTATCCCTAACATTATTAATCTAGAATGTTAATTGGGAAGGAGCGAAATAAAGAGAGGAGAAAGAAAGAGGAAGAGCGAAAGATAAAACGAAATAAAAGAGGAAGGAATATGTACTGAATTACAGAGAGAGAGAGAGGGGGGGGGGGGGGGAGAAAGAGAGAGAGAAAGAGTGAGAGAGAGAGAGAGAGAGAGAGAGAGAGAGAGAGAGAGAGAGAGAGAGAGAGAGAGAGAGAGAGAGAGAGAGAGAGAGAGAGAGAGAGAGAGAGATAGAGATAGATAGATAGATAGATAGATAGAGAGAGAGAGAGCGAGAGCGAGAGAGAGAGAGATATCGGACATAGGAGTAACCCATAATTGGTATTTCTATCTCGGAATAATGATAACTACCACCAGGTTCTCCCACTACGCCTGCTTGTTGCCTCCCAACCCCTTCCCCGCTGATCAACCTTTTGTCTTTCTGTGGTTAAGCGAACATTGTTATACATATAAGCGATCCGGAAAAAAAAAAAAAAAAAAAAAATGCAAGGCTGTAGCGATAGTTGGATTTTTGCTCTTGATAGTAAATTGCTCTTTAATCCAAACAGGTTCTCTCCTGTGACACAGCACACCGGATACTACCCTCCAATTATACCGAACCCGGACACTTGAATTTGAAGACTCATGATGTTCCCGTGGCCCAGCTTAGCCGTGGCTTGCTGATCTGCCGCAAGCCACCCTCAGTGCTGTACTTGCCTTATGTGCATCCCGTCAATGTCATTATCATCATCTTTGCAAGTGTCATAACTGTAATTAGCATCTTTATCATTATCATTGTGATTATCACTAGCATCGTCATTACCAACCATCGATGTTATTTTGAACACAACCATCATTATAACTAAATGCTATTTTGATTGGTGTTGTTGTTATTGATGTCAT
>NC_061842.1:11705490-11707990 GCF_019202785.1 Penaeus chinensis
AACTATTTGGTGTTTGCTACACCCTGCAACCTTGATGGAATATGCTCCACGTTATAAGTATGTAACTGAAAGTACGGTAAGCTACTTACGCTAGTAAACTAGCAGTGTTGAGATTGAGAACGTTATTCATCTGCCATTAAACTTAATTAAAAAGAAAAAAAAATCAGTTACCATGTGAGACTGGGAGGCACATTCAACCTCCTCTACTTTATTACTAATATTAATGTTCGTACCTCTTTAACGATGAAAAATCGTAAGCAATGTACTTCATTACTGAAACTGTATTCACTGAAAATTAATACAGTTTAGCGAAACAAGCATCTGCTATAGCCATGAAAAAAGGCATTGCCCCGAACTATTAATTCTTTATTAAAATACAGTTAGGGATAAATGGAAAATCAACAGCATTTGCAAATGTTCTCCACACTTGGTAAAGTAGTGAAGTTGGCAAGAACCACTAAGCTGTGCTGCCGTTAGGTCAGTACATAATTGCGTCGAATGACGATTTAGTGAGGAGCACTGTGATAATCAGTACAAGAAAGTGACACGCACAATTCAATAAAAAAAACTGTATTAATACCAGAGGAAAATGTAACACTAATGGAATAATCGTCATTTTCAAGGCGTCCGTAGTAAATAATACTATTTTACAAAATATTATATTTCAAATGGTTACTATCACTCCAATTGCTATGCTGGCATCGAAATCTGGGGTGTCAAAAACGAACTAAAACGTACATGTAATACGAGATACAGCTGACATGAATTAAACGATTTTCACCTGAAAACCTAACGAACCATTGTTCTCTCACTGTTTTTTATTCTACTTTGACTTATGGTTACTGTTCTTGTTATAGTTACTACGGGTATTAGTATCAGTAGTAGTAGTACTGTCATTACGACTGTATATCAGTTCAGTGAGATATGTAAAGCTAATATTGGCCACTGAATGTAAGCTGTTTAGAAATGTCTAACTGGATTTATCATATCTGAATACTTAGTGTTGGGGCTCCATCCCCTGTGGGGTAAGGGGCATAAACTCACTGGTAGTAGTGAGAGGTCCTAACTATGAATCCTTCTTACCCTTGAATTTTGATGATTTGCATAATGATAGTAACAGCACATATGGTGATTATGAATATACTAACGTAGCAACAACATAGACAAAAATCATATTTATTGTAATGGTAGTACATGGTGCTGTGCTGGTCGTGATGAAGATGATGATGATGATGATAATATTGATGATGATGATGATGATGATGATGATGATAATGATGATGATGATGATGACGACGTTTTTAATCGTGTATATAGATAGCATGTAAAGCCATGCGCACATCGAGATTCAGCGCAGAGACAGGACAGACACAGGACAGGGCAGGGTAATACAGACGTGGTGTGCACATAGTCTTCTAAAAGCAGTATGTCGTCCTGTGTGACTGCTCTAATTATGGCTGTGACTCAAGATTATCTAAGCAAATGTAAAAAACACAAACATCAACGGAAAGCCTTTCATACAGTAGTAGTAACGATTATAACAATGACCATGACAATGATAACGATGATGATGAGAGCGATAATGATATTAGTAATATCAATAAACATAACACTAGTGATGATAATAACGACAATAATTATAATATCATTAGTAGGATATGAATGATTAATATTACATTACATATGACACCATTGCATTGCATATCATGATACTAAAATATCAAAAGTAATAGTATCAGCATTCATAATATAATAACAAGTAATCGACATGTTAATTATAACGAGTGCTTTCATTAAGACGATTAAGAGAACATATTTTGAATTGCATTCCTCTAAATATAAAATTGAAAGTTGATAAGAATTAGGGAGGGAGGGTGGGAGAGAGAGCTCGGGTTAGCGGGTGAAAGATGTAAGGCATGCTGGAGACCGTTTTATACACAACGTTGTTCATTTCTGATAAGGCTGAAACTGTATTGTCAGCATGGATATCATTTGAATATTTCAACAATATATATCAGGTATTTCTTGAAAATCGTATAAAAATAAACCATGGACTCCTATCATGTAGGTGTTTAGCAAACTCGCAAGACTCAGCAGTTATTGGAAAGATTTATATTTCCCTCTTTTATGCAGTTGCTGTCTTGAATTGTACAGGTTAGATTCTTATGCTGATTCTTGCAATAGCAAATTATCGATGTAGTACATTTTTCTTCAGTAATTGTGTTGACAGTTATGGTTCCCGGCCACCTAATACAACACTGTCACCAGGTGCATTGGGCACTTTCGAGGACCCATGCTGGTTATGAAGTTGACCTTTAATTTGTCTTCAACTGTGCAGTCACGTCTCAGTATTTTATAGTTATGGGTTCTCTTCCCTCGGAAAAAAAAGGAAAGGAGGAAAAAGGGAGACACCAACCTGCAAGAAAGTAGTAATTGCTGCGTGTACGATTACGGAGTTTATTCTTGTACTCGCTCGGTCCAGCGTCTGACAATTTGCATT
>NC_061842.1:11745490-11750490 GCF_019202785.1 Penaeus chinensis
GGAGAGAGGGAAGTAAGAGGAAGGAAGAAGGAGAGGGAGAGGGAGCTGGAAGAAATGAACGAAGGATGAGGCGAGAGGGCGAGGGAGAAGAAGGAGAGGTGAGAGGAGAAGAAGGAGAGGAGGAATGGAGAGTGGAGAGGTAGAAGTGAGGAGAGGGACGAGGAGGAGACAGAAGAAGGTTGAGGAGAGGGAGGGGAAAAGAAAAGGGGAGGAAGATCGGGAGAGGGAGATGAAGGACGAGGTTGAGAGAAGATGAAGAAGGGGAGGGTGGGATAGGTGTGATGCGGGTGTGAGGAGTGAGGGTGATGGAGAGATATTAGAGAGGGAGAAGGATCGAGGTGAGGGGGAGGGAGAAAGAATATATAAGGATGAGGGAGAGGGATGACGGGAGAAGAAGGAGAGGGAAGAAGAAGGAAGTTTAGAAGAATGAGGGAGAAAGAAAGGAAGAAGAGGTGAGAGGGAAGAGAAGGACGAGGGATCGAAGGTCGAGGGTAGGGCGAGAAGATGGAGAGGAGAGGGAAGGGAGAACTAGAAGAGGGAGAGGGGAAGAGAAGGAAAGGGAGAGGGAGGGGATCAGAGAAGAAGGAAGGAGAGGGACGGAGAGGGTTCGAGAAGAGAAGATTGCGGAGGGAGAGGGAGAGAGAGAAGGGGAGGTTCGATGATTGGAAGGGAGGGGGGGAGAGAGGGAGGAATGGGAAAGCAATAGGGAGAAGAAGGAGAGGGAGAGTGGAGTGAGAGGGACAAAGACGGGGGGAGAGAAGCAAGGCAGGAGGAAGAAGAAGGAAGGAGAAGAAGAAGAAGGAGAGGGGGGGGCAGGAGGGAGGGGAAGGGAAGAGGGAGAAATCGAGAGGCGGGAGCGTGGAGTTCCGGAGGGGAGTAGAGAGAGAGGCGAGGAAAAAAAGGTCGAGGTGAGAGGGAAAGAAGACAGACCCGGCGACAAAAAAAGGATGAGGTGGAGGGTAAGAAAAAAGAAGAAGGGGTTAGAGGGGATTCGAGGGTGAAGGAGAGCGAGAAGTGAAGAGAGAGACGAAGAAGAAGAAGGAGACGGGGGAAGCGAGGGGGAGGAGGACTGGGAGGGGAGAGGGAGAGGAAGAGGAGAGGGGATAAACTACTGGGAAAGGGAGAAAAGAAGAAGAGAGGGGTTCGAGGGGCTGAGGGGGACGTGGGAGAAGGGAGAGGAAAAAAAGGATGAGGGGGGGGGGAGGATTGGAGGGGAAGGGTGAGAGAAAAAAGAAGGAGGAGAAGACTAGAGAAGGAGAGGGGGGTTAGGGGGTGAGGAAGGGAGGGGGAATGAAGGAAGAGGGAAAGGGGAGAAGAAGAAGGTGAGGCGAGAGTGGTTCGGAGGGGGAAGGAGGTCGGAGTGGGGGGGAGTTTTTTTTTGGTGGCGCGGGAGAGGGGGCCCGAGGGCGTAGCTCTCCTTCTTCGGCGTTTTAATTCCTAAAGAAGCCGTTGGGTCTGGCGTCGCGTCGTGCCCGAGGCTGGAGAGGGGGGTTTCTGTTCTTGTGTGCCTTGGATGGGGCCGTTGTGGGGTTTGTGGGCCGGGGTTGTGTTGCAGCTGGGGTTGTGGCGGGACGGCTGTGGTGGCTAGGGTTGCGTGGCTCGGGGATTGGGGTGTGGGGGGGTGGGTAGTGGGGGGTGGGGGGGGGTGTGGGGGCTGCTGCGCTGCGGCTGGCGTGTCGTGGGGTGAGGGTTAGCGTGGGGCACGCTTTGGGGGGGCCGTGTGGTGGCGTTCTGGGGGTCCTGGTTGGGGGGGGAGGCGGCTGATGTGGACGTGGGGGCACGGGTCTTCCCGTTGGAGTGTGTTCGGGGTTGGTGGGGGTGGTTGTTGGTGGGGAGGGGGTTGCGTGTTCGGGTGGGGGAGGTGGGTGTGGCTCGTTGTGGGTGGTAGGGTGTGTGGGGTGCGGGTGGGGGTGAGGTGGGGGCTTGGTTGGGTCGGTGTATGTTGGTGGTGGGCGTGGGTGCCTGTGGTTGTTGTTGACGGCTGGGGTGGGGGGCGCTTGCACCGGGTGGGGGAGGGGCGATGGGGAGGGGGTTGGGGGCGGGGGGCGCGGGGGGAAGGAGGCGTGTGAGGCAATCAGCGTAGAAGTGGGGGGGGGGGGGCGGGGGGAGTGGGGGGGCACGGGGGGGGGGCTGTCGGGGGGGAGAGTAGAGGAAAGAAGCATGGAACGGTGGGTGGTAGGGTGGAGGGTGTGGACGGGGGGGGGGGTGTTCACGATTCTGGGGCGTCGGGGGGGGCAGAGGAAAGAAGCATGGAAAGAGTGTGTGTTGGAGGGTGGTAGGGGGTGGAGGGGGGGGGTGGAGGAGAGGGAGGCTGATGAGTGATTCGCCGGGGGGGGTTTAGGGAACCAAGAGAGCATGACACGAGATAAATGATCACAAGACGACCATGTGACAGAAGAGATAAAAAGGGAAATCCTTGGAGGGATTTGAATAAAGGCGCGAATTTCAAAACGTAACGGTCGAGCTTTTCATTGAGGATTATTATCGTTTATCGAATCGAAAATGGCTTCTATAATATTAGTAATTTTCCGTTGGATTGAATGAATACGTTTGAGAGAAAAAAAAGAGGAGAAGTCGATTATAATTACTTCTTGCAATTTAGCACGAAAATCTTTATATACATTATCAACTTTGATAAAGTCACTACGAATGATTCTTTTGTGTCAACTAATTAATTTCTTTTTCTTTTTATCTCTCCATCATTTACCCCTAATTCCACTGCAGTCACATTGCTTCGCATACTTGAAAACGATATTATAATCTGTAATATTCATTAATTCAATGTCAACTTCTGTAGCCACCAAACCACCCTTTACGTTGCTTGACTGTTAACTATCGTACCTGTTTACGTCTTTTGAATCTGTGTAATTTTTCGTATTTACGTTGTGCATTATTATTGTTTAAAAGTTCTGATCGTCCGAACTGAGCTGAGAATTATTAGTTCGCCCGTGTTATACAAAAAATGTGATTTTGTCTGATTTGAAGAAGAGTCGAAATTATAAATTTGATGTCTTTGCGCGAACTGAGTAATGTTTATGAAAAGGAAAGGTAAACTAAAATCAGTTTAATAACGGTCAACGGCCCCCCCCCCCCCCCACCCTCCCCATCCCAATTATACACCCCACCCCCACTGGCTTTTTACGAAGTAATATAAAAATGAGTAAAAGATATATTTCATCCAAAATATCCTTCGATAACTATCTATAATTAATGTCTACGGCACATCACGCCTTATTTCACAACTTCGAAGACCCTCGGCACAAATTAGAATCGCAAGTCGCACGAATTCACGTATTCCTAATATTATATATATTATTTATATATTATACTATCTATACATATTATGTGTGTGTGTGTTTATATCTATGTATATATACATATATATTATAATACACACACACACTCACCTATATACTTACATACATACATATTTATATATTATATTATATATATATATATCATATATTTATATATACATATATATTTATATGATTATTACACTACATAATAACACACACGCACACACACCACACACACACATATATAGTATATATGTGTATATATTATATATATAGATGAGAGAGGAGAGAAGAGAGAGTGAGGGAAGAAAGAAGCAGAGAAGAGGAGGAGAGAAAGGAGAGAGGAGAGGGAGAGGAGAGGAGAAGATGAGGAGACAAGAGAAGGAGATGCTGAGAGCGAGATGAGAGATGAGAGGAAGGAGAGAGAGGAGAGAGAGTATAGAGACGTGGACGGAGGAGGAGAGAGAGGACTAAGATGAAAGTGGAACACGATGACAGAAAAGAGAGTAGAGACGAGAGAGCGATGAGAAAGAGAAAGAAGAGAGAGAGAGGAGAGACGAAACTTGAGAGAGGTGTGAGAGATGAGCGAGAGAGTGAGTAGATGAGAGGGAGAGGAGTCGCGAGACGAGAGAGGGAGAGGAGCGAGAGAGAAGAGGGAGGAGAGGGGGGCTAGGAGGGAAGGGGGAGGCAGGGAGAGAGAGAGAGAGGAGGGAAAGAGATAGATGAGAGAGACGCGATGAGAGAAACGATTCGGATGATGAGAAGATGGTTGCGGAGAGGGAGAGGAGATGGGATGGAGGGAAGAGAGAGAGGCTCTGGAGATCGAGAGTAGTGAGGAGAGACGAAGGAGAGTGGAGGAGATGTGGAAGAGAGAGAGACGGGAGATCCGTGGAGAGACGAGAGAGGTGTCACAGGGAGGATGGCATGGAACTTACTCGGAGATGGGAGTTTCGTGTCGACTGTCTTTTGAGGAGCTCAGTAGAGGAGAGAGTAAAGAGGAAGATCGAGAAGGAGGACGAGGAGAGGAGAGGAGTCCCGGTCGGAGGGACGAGAGAGAGGAGGGACGAGGAGGAGTGGAGGTGAGGGTGGGGGGGATGAGTGAGGAGACTTATTCGAATCGAGGTTGGTGGCGAGAGAGAGAGTGTCGAGTAGGTGGAGCGAGAGGATGAGAGAGGAGCGAGAGACTGATTGATCAGTGAGAGTTGCGCGAGGAGAGAACGAGTGAGAGGAAGAGAAGACGGCTAGAGAGAAGGGAGGCGGAGAGAGGAGAGATGAGACAGAGAGACCGAGTGAGATGATTCGAGTGCGCAGAGGGAAGGAGATTGTGCCTCATGATTGGAGATGACGGAGGAGAGAGAAGAGAGACTTGACGAGTGAGGACTGAGAGAGAGAGAGGGGAGGAAACTAGGCGTCGAAAGAGAGAAATTAAGAGAGATGATCGACGAGACGAGTGAGAATGAAGAAGAGAAAGAGATAGGAGAGAGAGGAGAGGTGTGAATTTCCTAAAGAGTATACAGTATCAGAGGTAATCAATGGTAACATGCCCGCTGCATACAATTAAGGCATCCCCTCCTACCCACGCTCCTTCAATGCTTGACTTAATGACTTTCATTATGTAAACTCGACGTGGTTCTAGGGATGTGGCCGTGCCGTGTAAGACTTGCTAAGAGTTTACACAGATTTCATGATATCAGACGCTCC
>NC_061842.1:11760490-11762990 GCF_019202785.1 Penaeus chinensis
AACACTCGATGCAGCGAAGGAGTGTATTGGCGTACGCCCGAGGGCAAGGCAGAATTTCATCTCCCTGGAGGCACTGGAGGCCACTGAAACGTGTCGCATGGCTCAACTGAATGGCAATGAGGACTTGCGTCGCTCTTTGGTGCATAGGGCTCGGACAGTGCTGAGAAGGGACGAGGAACAGTTCATCAGGAATCTTGCTGAGGAGGTTGAAAGCCATTTCTTTGTAAATCACCTTCGCCCTGCCTACCAAGCCAAGAGTTGAAAACCACCAATAATGATGACCTAAACAACTACGGTGAAGCTGCTGGCAGCAGGGCAGTGGTTTCTGCATAAAGCGTTTATCAGTGGGAAGGTTTAGTCCTACTGAACAAACGACAGAGATAGCATTCCTAATTAGATGGAACTGCAAACAAAGAAAAAACTTAGGAACCTTTACTTTGCTTATTTTATAGCTCCTTACCATATCCCAAATATTTCATGAATGTAATATATAAATGTGTATATATACATACATACATATTTATGAATATATATAGATATATATGTATATATATAAATATATATATATATTTATATATATATATTTATATACATACACACACACATACATATATATATATAGAGATAGATAGATAGATAGATATGTGTGTGTGTACACACATACACAGTATATGTATATGTATATATATATATATATATATATATATATATATGTATATATACTATATATATAGTTTTTCTCAGTATCCA
Organism: Penaeus chinensis; assembly: GCF_019202785.1. Classification (NCBI taxonomy): domain Eukaryota; kingdom Metazoa; phylum Arthropoda; class Malacostraca; order Decapoda; family Penaeidae; genus Penaeus; species Penaeus chinensis. Next base: position 11,761,241 of record NC_061842.1, read on the forward strand.
CACTTGTCGGTATGCACTTATTAGAGCGATACAAAAATATTTCCATACAGTATATGCATACACAACGGACAAACTTTCAAGCGAACAAAAAAGGTAAATAAAACATCATGACCCCAAAATCATCATTGCGTTTCTTTACTTCAAAAAATCAAATTGGAAGTTCCGACAGTGTGGCATTACAGAGCTAGACTATAATCAGGCACAACCCCCTGATTCTACATTTTGTATTTGTGCTGCTGTATGTATTTGTTCTTGCGTTTGTGCACGCGAACTCGCAAGAAAAATGGTTGTCAGTAAAAGAAAACTAGCTGGCTTCATCTAGTTGGCTAATTACGAATAAGTTCAATTCAACAAATGGCCGAGAAGGCAACCCCTAACAGCTGCAGCTAACCCCGCCCCCTTCGCTTCCACCCTTCGCATAACCCCCTCTTTCCTTCCCCTCCCATTCTGCCTCCATCCCTTCCCTCCCCTCCCTTCCCCCCCTTACCCTTCCTTCTCCCTCTCTACTCTTCGTTCTCCCCCCCCCCCCCTCCTCTTCGTTCTCCCTTCCTCCCCAACCTTCCTTCCCTCTCTCTCCTCTTCATACTCCCTCCCCCTCTTCTCCCCTTTTCCTTCCCTCCCCTTCCCTGCCCTCCCTCCCTATCCCTCCTTCTTCCTCCCTACGCTTCCTTCCTCTCCCCTTCAGTGCCCTCCCTTCCCCTCTTGCCCCCCCCCCCTCTCCTTCCCTCCCCTTCCTCCTCTTTTCTCCCCCTCCCCCCTTCTCCCCCTCCCCTCCCCCCTCCTGAAAATATCCCCGCGCTCCGACATCTTTACGGTATGCTTCTAAAAAGGTAATTACAGCCTCCTTCTATTCAAGATCCAAGTCGAGCTGATAAAATTGAATTGAATTCGTCTTGATGTTGCTCCTTATCGTCGCTAATACGGATCTTGCTCGTGGTGGAATAAAGTATGAATTAGTTTTATGACCGAACGATGTGGTAGCATTTCGTGTTTTACTGCCGCTGGGCCCGCCCTCACCCACCTGTATACATCCTCACCCACCCTCACCCACCTTTGCCCATCCTCACCCACCCTCACCCACCTTTGCCCATCCTCATCCAGCCTCACCTACCCTCACCCACCTTTGCCCATCCTCACCCAGCCTCACCCACCCTCACCCACCTTTGCCCATCCTCATCCAGCCTCACCTACCCTCACCCACCTTTGCCCATCCTCACCCAGCCTCACCTACCCTCACCCACATTTGCCCATCCTCACCCAGCCTCACCTACCCTCACCCACCTTTGCCCATCCTCACCCACCCTCACGTACCCTCACCCACCTTTGCCCATCCTCACCCAGCCTCACCTACCCTCACCCACATTTGCCCATCCTCACCCAGCCTCACCTACCCTCACCCACCTTTGCCCATCCTCACCCACCCTCACCTACCCTCACCCACCTTTGCCCATCTCCCCTCACCCTACCTCACCCACATTTGCCATCCTCACCCAGCCTCACCTACCCTACCCACATTTGCCCATCCTCACCCACCTCACCTACCCTTACCCACTTTCGCCCATCCTCACCCAGCCTCACCTACCCTCACCCACCTTTGCCCATCCTCACCCACCCTCACCCACATTTATCCATCCTCACCCACCCTCACCTTTACCCATCCTCACCCACCCTCACCACCTTTACCCATCCTCATCCACCCTCACCCACCTTTACCTTTATTCCGCACTCTCATTCACCTTTACCCATCCTC
>NC_061842.1:11802990-11807990 GCF_019202785.1 Penaeus chinensis
AATGAACTATTGTACTGAACTTATCATATCTATGAACAATCTTAAACAGCCAATTTTTTTTCAGTTAAATATATTCTTAAACTTGAAGAGAGAAAGGGATGAAAAGGCACCCAAGCCCTTGAATCCCTGGCCAGTAATTAAGAATAAGAACAAAAGGAGATTCCTTTGGAGAGAAGGAATATAAGCGACTCTTCGAGCTTTTAGTGTTCTGGGAAAACAAAGACAATGAAAGGAATTTGAAGGATGTGGGGGAGTCCTGCCACGACGCAGCCCCTGCCTTCTCCCGCCTGAGTCGCCTCCTCGTTGCCACGGAGAGCATTTCCAGAAAAAATATGCATATTGTCACACACCCATATACATCTATATGAATATGTGTTCATACATATATATATATATATATATATATATATATATATTACACACAGACTCTCTCTCTCTCACACACACACACACACACACACACACACACACATATATATATATATATATATATATATATATATATATATAGAGAGAGAGAGAGAGAGAGAGAGAGAGAGAGATGTTGTTAAATTCCGCAGCCTCAATTTGCCTTCCACCCCTGGATAGTACTACGTATTCAATCGCGCAGTATTTCCCGAAGACACACCAAACAGCCCTTCCCACTCGTTCAGTGAGTTCGGCGCCCGTCCCTTGGCTGGTCGGGGGCAACACCCACTCACCGGGTATTGAAACAACTCGAACCAGGGCTAGAGCGTATCGAACCCTATTTATCGATGCTATGCTTGGCTCAAAGATTACCGAGCGAGGCAATTTACGATGCCTTTTTTTTTTTTTTTTTTTTTTTTTTGTAAATCACCGAGCAAAACACATACGCTTATCTTCGAGAAATCATCTCAAGACAGGTATCTCAGGCACCATCGATAAATATTCGATTTTTATTTTTGGTCGCTTTTTCAAGTTTTCAACTAAAAATCTAGCCGAAGAGGGGGATATGTGAATATAAATTATATAACATACGTTTCTTAAAACGGGAAAAAAAGAAGAGAAAAAAAAAGCATATTACATTCAGATAATGGAAATGTAGCCTAATTTTCCTTAACACGACAGAGAAAGATCCGTGTTACAAACTTTTTTGAATTTGTCGTTCGGAATGGTTTGTTCAAGCTCGGAAAAATACGTTGGGAACTCCGAGTGACAAGATACGTTTGTTTGTAAACGTCATAAAGTAACGGCTGTTATCGTTAAATCTAACGAAGAATTTGCTAAACGTATGTATAACGGTGAACATGAATTACCGTTTTCGTCCAGCAATTCTAAATCAGCGGATAATTATCACGAAATTGACAGGTATTCAGTTTATTCCGAAAGCGAGTTTTGAAGGGGCCCGGGAGGGTTCAGTGCAAAAAATTTTGTCCGTCGTTAAGAGCGTTCGACGCAGCTTAAATGGCACTATCAGATTCCAATTGTTCTATTCTTTTGAAAATAGGGGAATATCAAATATCTGAAATTGGAATTTGCAAGTAATTTGGTTTCCCATTACTGATCCATTCGGCTTTAACAGAATGGGGGTGGTTTTTGGGGATGGGTGATTTGGGGGGTCGGCCTCATTCTTGGGGCTATGCAAGAGGGTTAAAAATTAAAGGGTATTTTAATTTCGACCCCCCCCTCCCCCCACTCCCCCCCCCTAAACCTCTTCCCCCCCCTTCTCTCTCATCCCCTCCCCCCCTTCTACCGTTCCCCCCTCTCATCCCCTCTTTTCCCCTTCTCTCTCCCCCCTTTTTGTAAAATATACATATAAATATATATTCTGCCTTTTAAAATTATATCTATCTCTGCCCTTTTTTCCATCATCTATGGGGCCTAGAAGGTTACGTAAACATTTCCACGTTGCCCAGGCTTTTACTTTCTTTCTACCCCGGTCCTTTACATCTTACTTCCGTTTTAACCCTATTACTGTTTGGGCTTCCCCCCCTTTCCTATTGGGTCCTTTCACCCTTTTTTACTGACTCACCCTTTTACCTTTTTGCACGTTTCCTTCATCCTCCATCAACGAGAAATCACCCTGTGACTTCCGGGGTTAATTACCCTAAATACTAAATAACTCCCCCGGGGCCCCCGCCCCTTTTCCCCAAACAGACGATATAACACACCTTCCCCTTCCATCATAAACTTATCTGTTCACCCCTTTCTCACACACCTTTTTTTTCTTCACCTGTTTATCAACTGATCATTCACCCTTTACTCTTTTTGCCAATTTATCCTTCACACTTTTTACCAATTTTCCCTTCACTCTTCGCCATTTTTTTTTTTTTTTTTTTTTTTTTTTTTTTTTTTTTTTCCCCTTTTCACCCTTTGACTAATTGACGATTCACCCTTCACCTTTTTTTTTTTTTTTTTTTTTTTTTTTTTAACCAGCTCCTCCTCTTTTTCCCAACAAATACACCCTTTTTACCAATTTTCACTCTCACGCTTCACCCTAAAACCCTTTCCCCCTCCCTTGCAACTGTGCTCACCGAGAATTATTGAACGTATCGGGTCTACATTCCGTCCGTTCTAGATATGTTCTTTTATTATTATTATTAATTAGATGCTGAGGTATTAGCATTGGACGAAAGCCCCGGGCCTTGCGCTGGGGGTTCGGGAAAGCAGATGGAGGGCAGGAGCGAAAAGTGTGGATTTTGTGTGTGTGTGGGGGAGAGGTGGTTTGGGGGTGTTTTTTGTGGGGTGTGGAGGGGTGGTGTGTGTGTGTGGTGTGTGTGTGTGTTGTGTGTGTGGTGTGTGTGGTGTGCACCCGAATATATTATATAAGATTAAAAAAAGAAATTTCTACTATGAATCATGTGCATATTTTCAAAACACAGGTACATGCTGTTATCACAACCGATATAGGGTTTTAGATATTTAAAATAATCCCTTTTTACATGCAAGCATACCTATATTTCTATTCATACACGGTACCACTCCCACGTCCATACACACCCACAACACACAAAACACGCGCGCGCACCGTGTTTTAAATGCATCGTTGCGTATGGTTATATTGTGCAAAGTATGCGGCGTGCGCGTGGTGTGTGTTTGTTTTGGGGTGTTTTGTGTGTGTGTATGTGGTGGGTGGGTTTTAATCATAGGTTTAAAGATTTCAACATTTTACAATTTAAAAAGAAAAATGTAAAAGGAAAATGACACATTTTGATGCAATTAGGAAAACAAGCCATATATGGAAGAATTCGAACAATTAATTTCCCTTTTTTATGAAACCTAATTTATCCTGTTTTGGGGGATATATAATGGGGAAAAAGACAAAATTCACATTTTTAAAAATGACAAAAAAACCCTTTTTTTAACCTCTAACAAAACAAAAAGGCTTGAACTTTTGCATAACCAAAATAGTTCCACTTTTCTGATGACGCAAATAAAAAAGAAGAAAAAAAAAATCGCTTAGCTGTAAATTTTAGTGATATTGAAATCTTGGGTCTTGGTTGTTTTCAGAACTGATGAATTGAGTCCAAGGAAGAAAACGTAATAATCAACGCCTATTAAGTCGTCGGTTCATTATAATCACACGATATTAAGACTCCATTTATCTCACTAAATTGATTCCCGGCCAAATTTCAGCTTCATTAGCCAAAAAAAATGTGAAAGTCTTTAATACAACCCTCACGACTAGCCTTTAAAGAGCCAATTTTTATATTTTTTAAAAATGTATAAATAATTTGGCACAACGACCATCTTCCTGTCTTCCCCCCCTTTTTTCTGAGGGAAGGGTTTCAACCCCCCTTTTTTTTTGCCTTTAAGGGGGGACTATAATATAAAAAAAAGGCCCTCTGCGGGGAGTAAACTCCAAACCCCCGGTGTTTGGGGATACGCGGTCGTTCCCAGGGCCGTGGTTTTTTTTTGTTTGCTTGGTAAAAAATTTGGAGCAATCCCGAAGAAATGGGGAAGGGAGGGGGGGCCAAAAAGGGTTTGAGTGGGGGGGGGGGGGGGAGGGGGGAAAAGGGGGGGGGGTGATCTAAAAAAAGGAAAAAAAGAGTGGGGGGGGAGGGAGGAGGAGGAGGAGGAGGAGGAGGAGGAGGAGGAATGGATGGGGAAGCCGGTCGTAATTTACCAGCCCACGAAGAGACCTCGCTTATGCGACCACAGGCCTCTCGCCCGCCCGACCTGCAGGCTGCAAGACGTAATGTAATCGTAATGAGATTAGACTTGTCGCGCCGTTCTTGTTCCGATCAAAGTTGCCGGTGAAGTATCATTACCGAGGGAATTTGTGATAAAAAGCTACGAGGTTTTTAGTAAAAGGTTTTGACCGTAGTTAACAATAATGGTAGCTTGATTCTGGCAGAAGAAAGAATGGCTTTATTTGTGTGAATTTGTTGTGTGTGGGTGTGGGCCCCGGCAGGCGAGCCCTGGACTCTGGGACACCTGAGCGCCTCAATCTCCGCTGCCACCAGGACACCCTCCTCCGAGTCCGCTGCGCCGAGGACGTCCCCCTCGCCGCAGCCCCGGCGCCCTCCCGCGCGGCGGACGGCGTGTCGCGGACGGGCAGAGGTGCCGGAGCGGTGATCTGCCTCTGGCTGGGACGGTAGGAGGGCCGCTCGGCTACGGCTTCGGCCACAGTGCAGGGTAATCCCGTTCCACAAAAACGCGATGAAGGAAGTTTTTTCGGAATAGTTTGCCGCCAGAAGCAATGCGAGGCGGGCCCCGGCCATGGGAGGCAAGAGGGGTGGGCGGGGGGGGCAAAGTGCCCGGACCGGGGGGCTCATGGGAAACTCGCATGACGCGGGGCGGAAAGGGGCCACCACTCCCACATCAGTCTATGAAGAGAGAGGAGGAGAGAGAGGGAGAGAGAGGGAGATATCGAGGGAGAGAGAGGAAGGCGGCGCGGGACGCGCGAGCGAGTGGAAAACATGCAGCGAGAATGAGGAGATAGGAAAGAGAGCGCGAGCGCAGAGAGGGGGGAGGGGCGCGACGGAGCGCGCGAGAGGGGAGAGGAGGAGATTTGACCGGAGCGTGAAAGGGGAGCG
>NC_061842.1:11820490-11822990 GCF_019202785.1 Penaeus chinensis
TGTGGCGGGCACTTCCCTATGGTGTGATAGGTGCGCGTGGATATATCCCTCCAGGTAATATATTACTGGATGAAAACAAACAAGGTAACGTGTACACAAAGATGAAATAAAGAAATTATATTAAATCATATAAAGCACATTTCCTTAATTTTTCTGAACTAATGAATAGGTTTACGTCATATTTTTTATTTTACTTTTTCACTGTTCTCACTACTTTGGATATGAAAGAGACAAGAATCGCCTTTATAAATTATTTATGCTACAGCACTGATAGCCTTTAACCAGACTGCAGGTCCTTGACACAGGGATGAAAAAGTTTATAATTCACAATCAGAATTTAGCCTCGATAGTGATGTCATTTCATGTCTCATTCATCTCGTCTATCCTTAATTGACCCAACGGTACCCGGGCGCCCTAATCTGACCTCTCACCTGGCAAGGCTGCAAGGAGAAGTGGATTTCCCTTATCTGGTCCCACAGACAATTTAAGTTGACCTCAGTCCTGGTAATAAATTCCCTACGTCCAACTTTGTTGTTTGGAATATATGCTACAAATATCGAAAATGAATTATCGCCCCTGACTTTAATCCTTGGTCTCTCTCAATTTCCCTTTGCTGATCAGTATATCTTCCTTAGCTTAGCCTGGCCATATCCACTAGGGAGCCTATCATCACCAGCAGAGGAGACCGCAAACTTCTCAATGATGGGAACACCTACACGTCGGGCATTGCATTAGGCTCACCTGCAGATAATGAATAGTGATGCATAAGAGAGTAAGGAGTTGATGAACCACTTATAACATTTATCCTCGTCCCCTTAAGTTATAATCGATCTATTTCATTAACTCCAGTTAACTTCTAGAGCAAACTATAGGTAGGGAAATGCTCGACTGCACAAAACCACTAGTAAGGAAATGCCCGCCTGACCAAAAAGGGGGAAAGTCCTGTAGGTAAATGTCCGACCTTCATGAAACACACAATTAGTCCAGATGTAGATAGCAGGTGACTGGGCCTATTCAACGATTGGGATTTAGACAAGGACATACACTTGATCAAACTTTATTCAGCATCGTTCAGATAAATGGCAAATGAGCCCTTAGATACATATAAAGGCGTTGTAACAGGATTGACTAAAAAAAACAACAAACCGTGGACACACTGGTGTTACGGAAAGCACACAACTTCTTAGGCTACAAACAATTTTACTAAACAAGACAGCGACTTCTCGCTACATAGATATCCAATGAAAAGCAAGATATTAGTATCTAGAATGGCGAGAAAAAAGTTTCAATTACAGTTAATGTAATGCCTCTTCATTTTTTCTTTTTTTTATATTTTATAAAACTGATATTTCATACTTATATCTATATATGTCTGGAATTGTACATAATCATTCTTATTGCCTTACACAATTTATTTACTTAAAAGAGACTCAGCGAATCGGAATTCTCCGGAGTGAGATGCCAGTGGAGGACGATATTATCTGAAGAGACACGCAAAACCACAAAAATGTCTTCGCTTTCAGAACTAAATGTATTGGCACTTTGTCTATAAATCACGAACCTATCCGTAGACACAGAAAAAACAATGTATACATGCGACATAAAATATTTCAAGAATACTTTGGTTTCATGTACGGTAGCAAGGACTATTGTTTCAGCAAAGAATTGATGTTGGGAAATCAAAAACTAAATTACTTACTGTCTCTTCCAAACATTATATATATATATATATATATATATATATATATATATGTATGTATGTATGTATGTATGTATATCTGTGTGTATGTGTGTGTGTGTGTGTGTGTGTGTGTGTGTGTGTGTGTGTGTGTGTGTGTGTGTCTGTATGTATATATTCGTGTGAGTCTGTGAGTGTATCTGTATGTGGATATGTATGTATGTATGTATGTTTGCATGTATATATGTAGGCATTTATATAAAGTTACATACAATATATACTATGCATTCACGGTAGACTTGTAAGGAAAGGTAAAGTCACAGCTCAGACTGAAACGGCGAGAAAGTGGGGTTAGGCCAACCAACCGCTTCGTCAGCGACCTGAGAACGGCGGAGACCAGCTGTGGATAACATCCAAGCCACTTTACCAGCCGGGTATTAGTCACGCTTACATTCATCACCTCCAGCCTGATCCAGAACAGTCCTCCCCCCCTCCCTCCCCCCTCTCCGATTCAGCCCCACACCAACACCTTCACCCTACCCTCCCCCTCTGAGCTTCGAGGTGAGAGGGGGGGGGGGGGGAGGCGGTCCCAGTCCGTACGTCCTACAGAGGATATCCTCGATTGGCCACACTTCTCACAGACGCCCCACGGAGGACGACCGTCGCGCTGGACCATCATTTTAAGAATTACGCGATGCCATTAAATGTTGCTCTTGGTCGACGCATGTTGTCTGCGGAATGATAATGCACCGTCACCATTTTCAGTTCTTTTATCAGTTGCAAAGGCTCTCGTTGCGCCTGTGAACGTACAAAGGGTGAAAG
>NC_061842.1:11827990-11830490 GCF_019202785.1 Penaeus chinensis
AGAGAGATAGAGAGATGGGAGAGATAGAGAGATAGAGAGATAGAGAGCTAGAGAGCTAGAGAGCTAGAGAGCTAGGGGAGATAGAGAGATAGAGAGATAGAGAGATAGAGAGATAGAGAGATGGGAAAAGAGATAGAGAGATAGAGAGTAGAGAGATGAGGATAGAGAGATATATAAATATATGTTATATATATATATATATATATAATATATATATTATATATATATATATAATATGCATGTATGCATGTATATGTGTGTGTATACAAATTTACTTGATTTTTTCGCAATCTCGGTCAACTGAGGTCAAAAGTAATTTCGGCTGCGTCAGCGCTCCCTGTCCCTAGGATCACCTGACACTAAAACGCGGGAACACCGCTTGACTTACACTATAAAACTGGGTGAGACAACAATTGGATACAGTTGCTTCCAGTTCCTATTGCAGAGAGAATTCCATAATGGCACCAATCATGGGGGTTTCTGCTATGTCTCAGAAAAGACAGAGGTACGTTATGTATCTGGAATAGAATCTCATTCTTTATCAAGCGAAGACTCATTTCCTTTTTCGAGTAAGATGGTAATTCAGATTATCTGCATAATTACTTACGAACACCTGCTTATACCTCTTTCCAGGCTGGGTTACCCGGTAGTAGAGCGTGAACTGCTCCGTTGGTATGAGTCCCGTGCGCCTCTGTCAAGATGTCAACGACAGCGACCTGCAGCGTCACGCCCTCCACATCGCTCGCGCCCTCGGTTTCTCCCAGTTCCGGGCGTCTTGGCAGTGGTTATTCTCTTGGAAGGTTCGAAACGGCCTGACTGATCCGCCCTCCGAGATGAAGAGGCTGGAGGTGAAGACGGAGATCGAGGAGTCGGCTCGTCTCCAAGAAGTGGCCGTCGCGTTGGCGTCAGTCCGTCCGACGCGCGCAGGGATGGAGGCGATGACGCAACTGCTGCGAGGCGGCGTGCAAGAAGAGCCTCCGCAGGCGTGTGCCATCGCAGTGCAGAGGATGATGAATCTACTGCAACTGGTCATGGTGGGGCTCTTTGGCATTCACGGAGCGGTGCTGCATCTCCTCCAAGGCCTCATGACCTTGATGACTGGGCTCATGAATAATGAGAATGTTTCGATGCTTGAATATGACGCTAACAGAGAGTCTCATAGCGTGGCTAATCAGGATGTCAAATACTACATACCGTTAGGAGATGAACGTCTGGCAGTGGATAAACCTATGGATAAGTCCGTAGATAAACTAACTGCTGAGGACTTGATGGATCGAAATTTCTTTGAGCTGCTTAAGAGAAGTGGAAGGAGCCCAGGTAACGAGAACGCACTGCTAGAAACGCGTTTGTGAAACCCTGGTTCCGATATCATTCCCATTTCCCATTACGACTCTGAATTGTATTATTAACAAATAAATGGTAACCAAAGAGTATAAGTTTTTTGTTTCCATAAGTGGATTGCAGTCCAGATAACTATTCAGCCTGCGTTGAAATTTCCAGCCTAAACGCACTCTGGTTAATGTCACGCAGGCTACAGTGAATTAAGCCTAAAAGAAATAGGCAACCGAACTTCTTCCTACCAAATGATCAAGCAAGCAAGGTATCATTACGCTAGTATCACAGTGAGCATGTGTCTATGTATGTACGTATGCGTGGGTGAATATGTCCATGGGAAATATTCATTTCTCATTTCAAATGCATACTGTTATAAAAGTGTTCGTTGTTACTGCACTGATGTCAATTATTCGACAATATTAAGTTGATTTCCTTAAAATCCCACCGAAGATAAACAAATAATCAAATATTCTTTAAAATTATCCACTTGAGGGTAATCTTTTCAAATTTCCCAAGGAAAGAAATATTAAAATGAATGTTGAAGCGATGATATTCCTTCACGCTCCGTCATCTGGAACTCTAACGCTCTCTCTCCATGGCAGCTAATTACGTAATAATGTGTTATTAAGGAAATACGGTTTATTCACACAAGATATTTTTTTCGCCTTGGGTCAAGGAAAAGCTATTTGTATTTTCATAACGATATCTGTGATTATGATAATGTATTCTGATTTTAATGGAAATTGTATGTATTATTATTGTTGTTATTGGTATTATCATTAATATTTTTGCTATTATTGGTATTTTTGTTATCATTATTATTGTTATTGCCATTATTATTATTATTATTATAATTATCATTACTATTATTAATATTATTGTTATCAATATTCTTGTTATTATCAACATCCTCATCATCATCATTATCATTGTTATCATTATAATTATTATTGTTATTATCATTATTATTATCATTATTATTATCATTATTATTGTTATTATTATTATTATCATTATTATTGTTATTATCATTATTATTATTATTATTATTATCATTATCATTATCATTATCATTATTATTATTATTATCATCATATTATTATCATTACTATTATTATTGTTACTATTATCATCACTATTATTATTATTATGATCGTTATTATTA
>NC_061842.1:11852990-11855490 GCF_019202785.1 Penaeus chinensis
GATTCTAGAACCCTCAAGACAGGTCTCTTGCGTGATGAAAGTCTTATTACCCATGACGACCATAATTTCGTTCTCCTTCTCTTCCTTGATCTCTCTCTCACTACCCCCACCCCTCCTCTCTCTCTCTCCCCCCCTCTCTCTCTCTCTCTCTCTCTCTCTCTCTCTCTCTCTCTCTCTCTCTCTCTCTCTCTCTCTCTCTCTCTCTCTCTCTCTCTCTCTCTCACTCTCTCTCTCACTTTCTTGTGAGGCCTCCGACCCCCCCCCCCCCCCATCCTGAACCGTAACCTCATGCCTCCCCCCCCTTATCATCCTCCTCACCCTTGCTTCGCTTGGTCTCCCCTACACCTCCCTTTTGCTTAGGCTCCCCCTTTATCCTTTTCTCCAACCTTTTCCACTCCTCTCTCTCTCTCTCTCTCTCTCTCTCTCTCTCTCTCTCTCTCTCTCTCTCTCTCTCTCTCTCTCTCTCTCTCTCTCTCTCTCTCTCTCTCACTCTCTCTCTCTCTCTATCTATCTATCTATCTATCTCCCTCCTCACGTATCATCCTGACGCCTGTACCCTATTTACTCTACTCTCTTTCTTTCGTCTCTTTTAACTTCTTTCTCTCGTTCTCGTGCTTATACTTCTCCTTCGTTCATTTCTTTCGATCCCTCTCCTTTCATTTTCCCCTTTACCTTTCTAAGCCTACGTTCATTCCTTACTTTCTACCATGCTAATCTCCTCCTCGCTTTCTCCTCTTCCCCGTTCCTTCGTTGTGCTATCTTATCCTTTTCTCTCGTTTTCTTCCTCTCCTTTCTCTCATTCATTCCTTTCGTTCATTTTTCTATTTTCTCTTCTACTTCTTTTGTATCATTCTTTTCTCGCATACTAATCTCCCTCTCGCTTTCTACCTTCTCTATTCCTCCAGTGATCTCGTACTCGTTTCCTTCATTTCCATCGGCTCGTTATATTTCAATCATTTTCGTCCTTTTCATTAAGCTAACGTCCTCATGCCTACCCCCTATCCTCCACCCTTACCCCTACCTGTCCCCTCGACACCCTTGATACCCAATCCCGAATCCTGGTCCGAACTTGGGTAATCCAGCGGGCGGCGTTCAAGCACGCTGGAGATGATTTCCGCCCACGCATCCAACATGGGTACACTGTTGCTGCCAAACCATGTTTTCTTTGGAAAATGTACCAATAAAACTATTGCCATTTTTATCTCCCGAGTTTTCCTCCTTGAGCTTCGAATGCTTCGAATCAGTGAGTGGCGAAGGAATCAGGTGACCACACTTATTTTGCGAGTTTTTATCGCTTTTTTATTCCATGTAAAGTCTTTTTATGGTAGATGGGGATCTAAGTGTTTTTTAATGTTTTTATACATTTAATTATTTTACTTAATGACTACAACGTTTTTATTATAATTAATTCTAACACCGAATTGCTCCCCTTATTTTACAAAATTACGTTATTTAAGGTTATTATATTATTTTAAAATTACTTAAATCTTATCTTTATTAATCTTAGATAATTGTTTTATAACTTTATGATTTTCCCTTGTTATATTCACGACTTGCTACGTCACCACCTTAATTCTCGAAGTTACTAATTAATGGAGGCTCACGGAGGACGCGCGGGATATCATATGTATTGTTGATAGATTTCACTTTGTTCTGGGTTTTGTTTTACAGATTAAGCGCACCGTTTTATTGATTTTATTTACTGTGTTTTTAACGTCCTCTTAATCTTTTTTGGTGTATTTTTATTATAAGCTTTTATTTAGTTTTTTTTCATCTTTTTACTACTATCTATTGTTTGAATGGTATTATCAAAGAATCTACTGATAAATTATTGTATAGAACTTCTGTTAAGATAACTGTTGCCACAATGACTTGACCCGCTTGTATAAATACCCATGGAAAATAAAGCCATACGGGAGTCTCTGGTCTTGGTGTTTGTGTGTACCTCCGGATTACCCTTTCCGGTGGCGTCGTTGGATCGGCAAAATAAAGGTTGTGCTTGAGCCGTTTTTACGTTTTAGGAAAGGCTGTACGTGGATAAATAAAGTTTAAAACCTAGGTATTTTTTTTACATTGGTCAGCACCAGCCAGGGATGCTCTCCTTTTTAAAGCCTAAGTCCCTTTTTTTAATGTTTCCGTTCCCTTCAGAGCGAGCTTATTGGTTATTTATATTTTTACTTACCCTGTGGTACTTTGCTTTTGTTTTGCTTTTATCCATTCAAAAGGTATGGTCAAGAACCCCGTACCCACATGTATTTGGGGCATGGGACTATAAGTCTCCTCACAGGGGAAGTGAACGGGCCCCTCGCTCATTCTCTTGGCCCTAAGCCGCCATCCGCCGCTTGGGTGGATGATTTCGGGCTTCCCCTCGACGGAAAGCCTTACAATGTATATATATATATACATATATATATATGTATATATATATACATATACACACACATATATATGTGCTTATATATATGTATATATATATGTATATATATACACATGTATATAT
>NC_061842.1:11867990-11875490 GCF_019202785.1 Penaeus chinensis
CAACAGACGGAAGAGAGATACACGTCTGACAGTGAATGACAGCTGATCACCTAACTTAAAAGCTCGCCCCCCCCCCTCTCTAGGCACTACGAAGTATAAACCTCTCTTGTATAAATTCGTAGGCAAAGATATACGTCCGAGCCTCGCTATAAACAGGATTTGCCAGCGCGCACCGCTTTAGATCAGGGTTGAAAAAGCATCCAATTCTATCTTAACCCTAACCTTACTCCCGCCCCGGGTGAAGTACAGACATTCATCAGTGTTACTCAGGCCTGTCCATGATTTCAAAAGGAGAGGGGGGGGGGGGGACCTTCCTAGTCGGGGATTTAGGACTTGAATTTAGAGGAGAAATGAAAAGAGGAAGGGGAGACGCTAGATTCAGAAAGGGTTTTGTAAAATCACTTACCACAGAAACGGGTGTGGATTCTGGTGGTGTTACGTGCTTCATTACATACCACACTGATTGTGCTTATTTTCGAAAAATGTGTGCTCGAGTGTTTGACCTGAATGGATATGAATAAAATAGTTGATTCAAAGATTTCTGGTGGCGGTAGTGATGATAAGGATAATGATAATAATAATGATGATGATCATGGTGATAATTATGATAATGAAATAATTATATAAATCATAAGGACAATGATAAGAATTATTATCATCTTTAATATTATTAATATTATTATCATTATAATTATTATCATTATCATCATCATCATCATTAGGTTCACTGATATTATTATTGTTGTTGTTATTGTTACTATTATCATTATCATTATCATCACAGCCGATTGACATACTAAGATCTTAGCGTTATCAGTATTAACATATTTGTTTAAAGAATACTAGACTAACTCTGAAAAGACAGAATGGATTATAAACATCATATCATTATTTCAAATGATAGTAATAATGATAATGATAATAACAATAAATAATAATAATAATAATAAGAAGAATGATAATAACATCAATAAAAATAATAGTAACAATAATAACAGACTCTCTACCGCAGATAAGGTAATACCCGTGAACACATCAAACCACATACATATATAATAAACATGTTTTTATCTAGAGAAATATTTAAGAATAAAAAAACATATAATCACATCTATGCAATTCAGAGCTCGAGGGAAAAGGTTCCAGCTATTTCTGCCGATTCATATTAGCAATGCATCACCATTCCTGACATTATTATATAATCATATACGCAGTACGAGGGACGAGAGTGAATGCAAATCAGCATGCGGGAATTTATCCATCCATTCATCACAGTACAACCTTCATCTGGCATCTGCACTTAGACAATCATACCTTTTTCGGCTGTATAAAATAAAGCATGAAATTGCAAACATAAATCAGAGGTTTGCAATCTCACAAACAAAACAATAAAATAATATATGAGGATGATACAGGATAATGCACATAATTGCTCTTAGGAAAGGGCACCACGCTGGTTTCGGGAATCGAGGACTGGGAAATGTACTTACCAGGAAGTGAAACCGCTGGTGAACACGGGAGGGAGGGGTGGGGAGTGAAACGTGTTAGGGGTGTCTACTAGCAAGGGTAGGGAGCTGTAGGAACTAATATCACTAAAGAGTCATACTTTAGCAAGTGTAGGGTGTTGTGGACACTGATATTATTAGGGCATGGTAATTAGCATGGGTAGATAGTTGTATAAATCAGTTTTGTTAGGGTAAGATAATTTAGCATGTGCAGGGAGCTGTAAAAAGTATATTGTTACGGAGTTATAAATGCACATAGGTAGGGAGCTTTGTAAACTAATATTGATAGGGAATATTAGTTTACATAAACTGGGAGCTATATAAACTAATATCGCTACGGAATTATAAACTAGCACTGGTAAGGAGCTATGTAAACTGACGTCGATTAGAAGATATTAACTAGCAATGGTAGGGATCTATATAAGCTAATATTCATTAGAAATTGTAATTTAACATGTGCGGGGATAGAGTACTGTTAATTACTATAAACACGGAGCTATATAAACTAATATACCATAGGCAGGGAGCTAAATAAACTAATATTGAGAGGTATTTATACATCAGCATGGGTGAGAAACTATACAGAGTAATAATGATAGAGGGTTGTGAATTAGCAATGCAGGAGAATTATATAAACTAATACTGACTCAGTCATAATTCAACATGTATAAGGAGCTGTATAAACTTGTATTGATATGGAGTCATAAATTAACGTGGGTTGGGAGCCATTTAAACTAATATGGATAGGTAGCAATAATTCAGTATGAATAGAGAACAATATTAATTCATTTTGATAGAATTGTATACACTACAGTTAGCAGAGAATTGCCTTAAAACTGCCATGTATGAAGAACTTAATAAACTTGTGTGATTAGTGAGTCGTATAAACTATCATGGAAACTGAAAAAAAACGAGAGGTAGTTTGCTCAAGAAGGTGTAGAATTCGGTATCTAATACACAGGTAAGCGAGTCAACCCTGTATCACACAGCGCACTATTAGTGACATACGTAGACTTGTGAGCAACATAGTTTAGTAAGCAATATACGGGGATGGGGATTCCGGTACCAAGCACATATAAGGGAAATTAATGAAAGGAGTAAGGATCCCAGTAAGATTACACCTGCTTGTAAATTTTATGTCTACGTGAGAATACTGCAGTATGTGGGCTAGCGAGATCATTTAGTAGATTATTATGATATATCGGCTAATTAAGTAAAAGATTGTGCAGATAACAATAAAAATCATATATTGTTTGTGAGGTACACTCAGACATTTTGCAAAGACGGATTAATACTAAGACATGATAGTAAGACTTATAAAGACACAAGGAGTAGACGAGACATGTGTGATATGCTGATCTAGTGACACAATAAATCTTACGATTAAGACATTCCCAGCGAACTTGAGGGTCTATTTGATCAGGTACATGAGTCATCGATACAAGAGGCGTGCAAAAGCCAGCAACGCACCGGGAACGCCACGGGTCAGGAAGAAAGACGAAGGAATGAGAGAAGGGTGATTCGTGAGCTAATAGGTAGGGGATCCAGTGAGACCAAGCTAACACACGGAGAAATGAAAACAAATATATAATAAAAAAGATATACGAGAAAGTGGAACCAAGGATAGGCACACGGGACTGTTAGGGAGTAGTGGGTGGCGGGGGAGGGGAGGGGATGGAGGGAGATAATGTACGGAGTGCCCCGTCCTGCCGAAGGTCTCCCTCCCTATCCCTTCCATGCCCCTCCCCGACCCCTCACAACCAGCCCCTTCCTTGCTTAACCCTCCCCCCCCCCCTCCTCCACCCTATCGGACTCATCTACTGCATAAAACCCTTTCCCCGGCACCCTTCCCTCCACACTTAGGTAGGGGGACGTGTTCCCCCCAATACCCGCCTCCCCATCCCTTGCCGCAGCCCCTGACCTTGCCGGAGTGGGAGTAACACTTAAACGTTTTGCCGAAAGAGTGAGCGTAGGAGTGCGCGCGCAGCATTGTGAGACGAGGGCGAAGGTGAGCGAGACGAGCGCAGGGAACTGGTCACTCCCGTGGCGCTAATGTCTTCATCAGGACTGCCCGGGCAACAAGGACTCACCTGCGCGCCTCCTCCCCTCCCCCAACCCCGAAGGCCCGCCCCCCCTTCCCATTCTCTGCCCACGGATAACCTACTCCTCCCCCTCCCACCGCGCCTCCTCCCTTCCCTCGTCCCCGTCGGCCGCCCCCTCCCACCCCCAGCCCTGGACACCCTCTCGTCCTCCTCTCCCTCTCCTCCGTACAGCCCGACCACTTGGGCTAACACAACCGTAGTGAATGTCGTTATTTATTTACTCATTTTCCGTATAAGCAAGATAAAAAGTACCCATTATGTTTTTGCATGCACAGTAGACGAATCCTAATATGGGTTACTATCAAGGCTTCCTTCACTGCGTTTGTTTTTAGAATTTGTTATGTTAGCCATTTATTTTTTTTACTTCTCTCTCTCTTGCTTCACTGTACAGCGTTTCCTATTTATCTGTGTTTACTTTTATCAAATATTCTTCTCTCACTGCTGCGAAGAGCTTCCCGGAGGCACGACGCAGCCCTCGTCATAATCCCCAGTGCAACGATTGGCTTTTATACACAGTTGCACCACCGAATAAAAGATCCATTCAAAAGCCATCAGGAACGAGAGTCGATATTTCAAGCAAATGATCGAGCCACAGAAATGATCTTACCTCGAAATGATTCATTAAAGGGAACCCACCATCTCACTAGTCCTCGGAAGGCTGTCTGTGCACAAACTCTTTAGACATTCATTCACCGATGCATATCTGAGAGTGAGACATTGCTTGAGCAGTTTACTATTAAAATGCCTTATTAACCTGCTTGTAACTTTCAAAAGCACTACTTTATTAACAGGGCCAGGAGACATGTAACTGCTTTCATTTAAGTTACTGATACTTTTGTTAAATTATTGAATAATCATGAAATTATTTAAGGGGAACTGACTACTTAGATAATAACCTAGAGACTGTCTGTGCAAGTGAGTAGAATAATAAGTGTGTAGACTGGCTGGGTTGCTTCTTGGGCAACTAAGCAAGTGATTGAGAGGATATTCATCTAGCACATAGTCTGTTTATGTGAATAACTGATCGAAAAGCTAATCAGACAGGTCTGTGGCTGACTGAATACACAGTTGCCCTGCTAGATGTTTGCCTGACTAAGTGGTTGAATAACTGGTGTTGCTGACTGGGTGAAAAAACTGGCCTTTGGGTTGTTTGCACGACTGACTGGATGAGTAACTGAGTCGCTGACTGCAAGTAAGTGACTGGTTGACTGCCTGTACCACCCTGGTCTCCCCTGATCTATCGCGGTGACCGAGAGTATCGTATTAACTTGAATAGAAACTCGGGTTGGACACCTAGGGGTCGGCATCCGCGAGGACTGCGAAGGAAACTCGCCCTTAAGCCACGTATACCCAGGGCCGACGCTCCGCCCGCGTGTCAGGGCATGAGTGGCAGTGGGACGGCAAGCGAAAATAAGCTCTGCGCGAGAGCGGTATACGGTTCAGGCCGAGATGGAGTAGATGAAGATGTCACTGGCAGACCACCCAGAACGCAGCCTCCCAGCACAAGGGGTATTCACTGAAAAAAAGCTGAAACAGTCTGGGAAACATTTCATACGATAAAGGCAGCCCTAACCTATGCGTTCCTATTTAACTTTACATTGAAAATTGTGAGAATGTAAGCTCGTGTTCTTGTGGCAACCTCGTGATAGTGGTTCCTGTCTCACACGCTCGGGGATTTTAAAGTCCTTCATTTGCATACTGAGGTAATGAAGGACGGGCAAAATTCGTGGCGTAGCATTCAGCTTTTTAACATTTCTCCCACATCCCGAGGGCGAATGTGAGTCATCCACCACTTGCACTTATCGACCACCGCATTAGTACCGACCACCTTGACCGCTGCGACCACCGGACCTCTAAAACGAGCCTATTTATTGGTCCCCCCCCCCCCCCATCTCCCTACCCCTCAGATGAAATCGGTTTTAACAGCCTCAGAGTTTAACTGTAACCTTCTTACCTATTGACGGTGAAGAAATCTGGTGCGGTGGAATTGTGGGATCATATATTACTTCGTACCTTCATGGGGTGCCAAGATCCCTTCGCATCCCCCATACCTGCGGCTCTGTCTGTCTGTACAAAGGACGTACATACGGCACTCAGCCTCGGTGATAAGAGCAAGGAATTCTCAGCAAGTATAATTTAAATGATGTTAGACTCATGAGATCGAGGTATGACTGCAATGACATGAGATGTTTTCCTAAACTTTTATTTACAAGGAACTTGTAAAGCGAGACGCCTGTTATTGTAATATATCACGAGTGCTGTCTGCTAGGTGGTCCGTCTCTGTACGTGCGAGTGTTTGTGTGTGTGCCCCTTTTTGCATACCGCGGCCGTGTTGACAATGGGCCTCAAGAGCTGCTCCTTGCATGTAATATTTGAAGAAAAAGGAAACACGGTTGTAACAGAGTTTCTGTCAGTTGGGTCTAAGGCGCCGTGCCCGCCTGACTGTGCCTAGGTGCCCAAGTCTGAATTAATTTCGTCGTTTAAATAATGAATACATACGTCTTGAACTCAGCCTGATAATTCATGCCATCCGAGCTATACTCCCCTCACAAGTCGGAGGGCATCTTGCCATCAGGAGTACTGAATGTTCTGCAAGTGTCTTTACAGTTTTGAAATTATCGTAGTTCTGGCGGTGCCACTTGTGCGGCCGCAAGGTGGGTGGCCCGCACTCAGGCGGCCCGTTACCATGACGACGCTCACCAGCCAATCAGCAGTGGCGGGGGGCGGAGTCCTGGCTAGCCACTCCCTCGAGTATCGGGGCACAACATAACGTTGTGCGGCGAAATCGTTTAGTTGACGCTGGTTGCTCTTGTGGAATGGATTGTCGTGTTACTGGTGTTTTGAGTGCAGTGTAGTGAGAGTGTCAAGTGTCATGTGGCAGGGATGGGGGCCTCCGCCCCCCATGCTATAACGTGGTCGCCCACTGTGTCTTGCGAAGGTGTAGCCGCTACAGACGCGGCTCTACAGTGAATTGTGGAGTGTGACATGGCCATCGCCGTGGGAGGTGAAGAAAGTGTTGGCGAGGGCGGCGTGTGGGCGTCCGGGGCCCGCCCGCATGAAGACTTGTGTACTAGAACTAGCTGGGCAGACGCCCGCACCGCCCTCGCCCATATTAACAAGGTAAGAAGAAAGCAAAGTGCGAGGGAAAGAGAGTGGCTGCGTGCGCCCGCCAGGCGAGATCAGCGACCCTGAGAGCAGGAGGCCGAGGTGTGCGGGTCGTGGGGCTTGTAGGGGAACACGGGGTGTCGTGGGGGGGAGGGCGCTGCGAGGCCTCCCCTGGGGGATATACGCAAGGAGTTTTCACGCAGGGTACTGTAGGTCCTCATTTGACCCCGGTACGCTGGGCCGCCGCCTAGCACAAGAGCTCAGTGGCCGCACTCTCTCTCCCCGTCGCAGCGTATGTTGTGGCGCCAGGCTTGCCCGAGCACGCTGCCACCCCCCTCCCGCCTCCCCTCCTCTCCCTCCCGACCCTCCTCCCCTCTCCATCTCTTTCTCTTTGCTCTTTTGTCTCTCCTTTCTCTTCTTCCTCTTCTTCGCCTCTTACGCCATCATCATCATCATCATCATCATCATCATCATCATCATCATCATCATCATCATCATCATCATCATCATCATCATCATCAGCATCAGCATCATCATCATCATCATCAGTATCATCATCATCATCATCATCATCATCAGCATCATCATCATCATCATCATCATCATCAGTATCATCATCCCGCCATCACTATCATCATCCTCACCATCCTCCTCTTCCTCTTCCTCTTCCTCTTCCTCTTCCTCTTCCTCTTCCTCTTCCTCTTCCTCTTCCTCCTCCTCCTCCTCCTCCTCCTCCTCTTATCATCATCATCATCATCACGATCATCTGTATCATCATAATCATCATC
>NC_061842.1:11880490-11885490 GCF_019202785.1 Penaeus chinensis
TAAGTGAGGCTACCTCCGCCCTCAGCTCACGAGGGAGTCGTAAGGGCGATCTGTCTGTACACTTCCTATGTCAGAGTCGGCCGTGCGCCAAGAGTTGTTTTCTGGACGGCGCTAAGATTTTGTTTTCGCTGATTTTCTGACATTAACTAATTCCCCGACGTCCGGTAGCCTCGCCGACGGCCGGAAGTTGCGGATAGCCACGCCTTTCTTGCAGGATCCGCCAGAAGGGCAACCTTTGGCCCTCCCTCTATTCACCTTTCTTATTCCTCTTTTCTCAACGTCTTTTTCTTTCTTAATCCCTATTTTCTGTTTTTACTTTCTACCATTCCCCATTATTAGGTATATTCTCATTCCTTTATTGCTGACCGGCAGATCACACTATGCGTACTTTCGATTTTGCACCTTATATTACAGTATATATCAAATTGTAGTGTGAGTAAACTTGTTTTGACAGTAAAGATTATTGTAAAGTAGTGTTTTTAGCTATGACAATTTCATCCAAGTCACTGTCAGTATCCTACCTTCTATTTGATGATTTACAGGTAGTTATTACCTCGTTTTACCTGGAAAGTCAACGTGAATTACTAGCACACAGAACCGAATATTTTTTTTTTTTTAACCATTAATGGCCACTCGGGGTTTGAAAAATAGCATGTTATCCCCATCCAATTATGTACACCGGAATCGCGCATTTCCGCCGACGAAGGAAAACTCGGTGTTCGATCCCTCTTGTTCTGGCGGCAGCACGTCCTCGGGGTTTGGGGTGAAGGAGGAGAGGGGGAGGGAGGAGAGAGGGAAGGGGAAGGGGGAGGGAGAAAGAGAGGGAGAGGGAGAGTGGGGGAGGAGGGAGAGGGAGAGGGGGAGTGCGAGGAGAGGAAAAGTTTAGGGGGGAGAGACATTTATCTTTTAGCTTGTTAAACCTACGGCACCGCCACACATCCTGTTTTTCAGCTTCACCAGCAACACTCATCAACACCTCCTGCTGCGGGCGGGGGAAGGGGAGGGGATGGAGGAGGGATGGTGATGAGGATAGGGAGGGGTGCAGATGGAGTGGCATGGGGACGGGGGAGCGTTATTTTAACGAAGACAAGTTCAGGAAACAGATGCAGAAAAAAAGGTACTAGGGTCGGAAGGGAAGGGAGAAGGGGGGAGGGGAAGAGAGAGTGGGGGGAAAAGCGTCGGGGAGAGACGTTTAGATTGTGAGTAGAATGAGAAGAAAGAGGAGAAGAAGCAGAAGAAAGAGAAGAAGGAAGAAGAAGAAGAATAGCATGGGGGCGACAGGACGTGACACCCGTGATGGTGATGGTTTGGGATATAAAAAGTGAAGGAAATTAGAAGATGGATTATGCGCAAGGATGGAGAGGTGGCTAATGGAGCGTTTGCAATTAAAAGCACAGAGGAAATAGAGAACAAAGACGTACAGCAAGATAATAGCGGCAAGAGCAAAAGGGTCATTTGAACATGAAAAGAAAGATAGGATGTTTGTCAGAACTTGAGTGAAAGAAAAGGGAGGATAGGAGAGAAGAACAAGTAGATGAAATGAGAAGTAGACGAAAGAAAAGAATACAAAATATTCAAAGAGGGGTAAGAACAGGGAAGGGGATAAGGTAAGAGTGTGCTGGGAGAGAGAGAGAGAGAGCAATAGTGAGTTGGAGGAGTTGTAATAACTCTCCGATGAGGCCCTTTGTGCCTGTCAGCGCCGCCTCGCCCAGACATCTGTATTAATGTAGTTTTTAAGAGCGAGACAACTTACACGTTCCCTCTCCCTCTGCGGCAGGGACAACTCCGTTATAACAGCTGGCTTGTTTGAAGGAGCTTCCCCTCCGCGTATAGGCGAAGTGTTGAGGGAAGCGAAGAGCGATTCAGTCCCCTTCTTCATGGTCGTGTGTCGAGAATGAGACTCGGTTTTGGGTCGAGTGTATTTTTTCATGATATTTTTTTTCTTGTTTCCCTATCATGTTCCTTGGAAAGGCTGCTCCGCTTCTTGAAAGCGGTCTCGGAGTGGCTGCCTTATCTGGGCCATCTTGTAGAATCGTAGTCTTGTAGAGTGGCCAACGAGAACAATGGATGCATGAAACTAAACCAGCGCGTCTTCTCCCCGCTTGCAGGGTCGGGCGACCGGCAGCCGGGCGGCACTATGGGTACGGACCAAGTTACAGTGGCAGCTCATGCAGCTTGGGGTGTTCGCTCAAAGACACGCCGGCAAGGTGCTCTTCGTGGCCCTCCTCGTCCTCGCCACCTTCTGCGTCGGCCTCAAGAGCGCGACGCTGCTCACCGACGTCCAGAGATTATGGGTTGAAGGTAAGTGGCTTGCGAGAGAGTTACTTGTGTGTTCCTTTGGGCTACTCATTTGGTTCCATAATTATTTTTAATTGTTTTATGCTTAATAACCTCTATACCCCCCCCCCCACCTCTCTCTCTCTCTCTCTCTCTCTCTCTCTCTCTCTCTCTCTCTCTCTCTCTCTCTCTCTCTCTCTCTCTCTCTCTCTCTCTCTCTCTCTCTCTCTCCCTCCCTCCCTCCCTCCCTCCCTCTCTATCTCCCTCTCCCCCTCTCCCTCTCCCTCTCTCCTTCCCTCCCTCTTTATCTCCATCTATTATACAGTTACTTCTCTCTCTCTCTCTTACTTCTGATCACCCTCCCTCTCCCTCTCTCCTTCCCTCCCTCTTTATCTCCATCTCTTATACAGTTACTTCTCTTTCTCTCTCTCTCTCTTACTTCTGATCACCCTCCCTCTCCCTCTCCCTCCCCCTTCCTCCCCCTCGCTCTCCATTTTCGTCATCTGAGACGGTCATGTCAGAATTCTGAAATTGTGGACGATTTCGCAATAATTTTCTCTCTTGTGCATTTTCTTTTATATATCTTCAAGAAATTATTGTGTGAAATGAGCACCTTATGCAGCGTCGGATTATCTTGTCCTGAGGTGCCAACGATGTCTTCAAGATTGTACAAGGAAGATAAATGCTGAGCAGCGTCTTAAAAGTGAGGCTTCTGGTTCGGAATTTATGTGGAAGATTTACCTAGTTTGGCGATTTATGCCTCTCAAAAAAGAAAACAAAAAATTACACCCCAGCATACGAGGCGAGGAGGAGTTAGTATTCTGGCCAGCAGTTGCTCAGAGCAGTAAAGTTCAGTTTAACCCGGGGTCTTAAATTACTCAGTGGACTGCATGAGACTTGGGGAGCTATACAGTCAACTGAGAGGACGCTCTTCGTTGCCTCAAAGCTCTCCTCTTCGCATCCTGGTTATTTACCTTTCATCTGTTATTTTTTTTCTTCTGTGTGCCTTCTACTTTTGAGTCTTACGGGGGGGGGGGGGGGGGGGTCGTTTTGATCCTGCTCGGGCGTACTTCCCTGTTTCTTTTTGTTCTTTTTTTTTTTTTTTTTTTTTTTTTGCGTGTTTTCCTTCAACTCCTGATTTCTCTTCATCCTTTAAGACGAAATATTTTTCTCGTATTATTTTATCCTCTCTCTTTCTCTCTCTCCTTTTCTTTTTCTTTTTAAATTTCTTCTTCGACTGAGATCTCTCCTTTTCCTCCCTCTGCCTTTTAAAGAGTGCAAGACTCCCATCGGCCACTCAAAGGAGAGAGGGCTTAGGCCTAGGCTTCAGTCTCTCTCCGTTCTACCGATTCTCTTGTTCAGGAAATAATAAACATGTAAATGTGTGTATGAGTGAATGAAGCTCTAAAATCAACTACGTATTTCAAGATTATGTAATGATGTAGGGAAATTTCAGTGAATGAGCTAGAAGTCTGTGCAATATGGTAATGCGCTTAGTGTACAATATCATAACTTACGTGTAATTACGTGTTATGTTACAGTTCTGGCGTTTGCTTGAGGCTTCATAATTGAACTGCAACAGAGTCTATATTTTAGTGATTTTTTTTTCAATGTCTGGGTTAATAACTCTCATTTATTTAAACCAAAAGATCAGAAAAAGTCGATTTTGAATGAAGTAGAAGTATGAAATAGATAGGAACTACAAAAAGGATTTAAAAAAAAAAAAAAATCCTGAACTGGGGATCCGAGGAAGCCAAACGGAGCGTCGGTGGGTGGCGAGCGAGCGGTGAAGGACCTTGGTATTATCTTCAAGGAGCAAACTACAGAAGGAGAGCCACATACCTAGAAGATCTCGCGGGGGCCTCGTCGTCGCGCTGTGAGGCCGTGGGAACCAGCATTTGCATAGATATACACGTAAAGAAGATAAAAGAGTGGGGAAAAGCTCTTGATAGACGGGTATGTTTCAAGGCGGAGGCGGTTCAGGGGGAGGAGGGTAAGGAGGAAGGGGGGCAAGGGAGGGAGGTAGTGAGGGAGAGAAAAAGCAAGGGAAAGAGCAAGACAGAGCAAGGGAAAGACCAAGAAGAAAGCGAGAGATAGAGAGACAGAGACAGAGGGAGGGAGAGAGAGAGAGAGAGAGAGAGAGAGAGAGAGAGAGAGAGAGAGAGAGAGAGAGAGAGAGAGAGAGAGAGAGAGAGAGAGAGAGAGATTGGGACACACATGCTGGATCGTTACTCTTGCTAATTGGTCGTAACGTGTCACTCTGATTGCCTAGTTGTTGGTGCTGATGCCCTAGTATGTTAGTGATTGCTGGCGATGATCTGATTGGCGAGTTCTTCAGCCTCCTCTGATCTGGTGGGACTGGAGATTAATCGTGGGCGGCGGAGAGACTGTGGGACGGCAGAGGCGAAATTAATTGCTGGTCCGGAGTAGCGTGTCGTTTTTTTCGTTTTTTTTCTTTTCTTTCCTTTTTTGGTTTAATCTCTCTCTCTCTTTCCTACTGTTCCTTAATCTTCCTCTTTCTTCCTCCTCTCTCTCTCTCTTTCTTTCTCTCTCTCTCTTCTCTCTCTTTCTTTCTTTCCTCTTCTCTTTTCTTTTCTTATCTTCTCTCTCTCACTCTCTCATCTTCCTCTCATCTTCACTCATATCTCCCATCTCTCTCTCGTCTTCTCTCTTTCCTTTCTTCTCTCTTCTCTCTTCTCTCCCCCCTCATCTCCTCTCTCTCT
>NC_061842.1:11892990-11895490 GCF_019202785.1 Penaeus chinensis
TGACGCGACATATGTACCTGTTGCTATCTGGAGGGGAGGGGGAGAAGGAGGGGGGGAGGTTGTTTGCGAGCAGAGTGGAGGAGAGAGAGAGGGAGAGAGAGAGAGAGAGAGAGAGAGAGAGAGAGAGAGAGAGAGAGAGAGAGAGAGAGAGAGAGAGAGAGAGAGAGAGAGAGAGAGAGAGAGAGAGACAGAGACAGAGAGACAGAGAGACAGAGAGACAGAGAGACAGAGAGACAGAACAAAAGCAAATGAATGAAGTAATGGGACTGACAACCCCTAAAACAAACAAACATACAATCACACAAACAAACAGAGAGAAGACAAATGTAGCAAAACGAGCTCAGTGGATGGAAACAACGAACGAGAGAAAGCAAAAAGAACAACCAGAACGGGAGCTGGCGACACGGGGGGGGAAATCAAGAGACAAAGGAAGGGGGGAATGAGAGGAAGAGGAATGGAGAAGGGGAAAGGAGAAGGAAGAACGCTTTGGAGGAAAGGAATGAGCTACAGGAGGAAAACACCCGTGGCCAACCATTCATAGTCGTGGATGAATGGGGACCAGATAAACCAGTATGATGTGGCATTTTTATTACCACACGAGACTCGCATCTAAATGGCCGGCCAAGGTGGGGAGGGGGGCAAGGGGGAAAGGGAAGGGGATGGGGGTTGCGTCACACCTCTGCCTCTGTGGTGGGAAGGTGAGAGAACAGGGTAGCAAAGAGTTCATAGACTACCGCAAAAGAGAGTGGAAGAGGGAAGGAAAGAGGGAGGGAAAGACGGAGGGGAGAGAGAAAAGGAGAAAGTCAGAGACAGACAGACAGATAGACAGAGACAGAGGCAGGGGGGGAGTGGAGGGAGAGAGAGAGAGAGGGAATGGCAAGGAAATGAGTAGGAGAGGAGAGGGAGAAACAACAACAAAAAAACAACAACATGTAGGTTTATTGACTGGACTGGAGGATGTGTAACTCTTAAAAAGTTGCACGTTTTGTGACATTTGGTTCTTGTTTCTTCGAAAAACAAGTACACGGGTTTGTTTTGAGGGTCCCTGAGGTGTGTTTTACTTCCCTGAGCTTTAAATCCCTAGTCCCTTAAGCGGTGTCAGGCTTGTCCCAACATGCACCTCGATGCTCAATGTACCTTTAACAGCTAGGTATTGCACTCTAGGTACGCGCATATGTGCATCGCCCCTTGCTTTAATACGCCCCCTAGACCTTGTGAACTTTGAAGGGTGCTGCCAGAATCTCGGTCGATGATCAAAAGCATGTTTATTCAACAACCTGCGGACAGTCAGCCCCCTCCATTTCACCGTCAGATTTGGACCATTAAATTGCACGGCCAGTTCGGTACACCTCTTGCAGACGCCCGCGACGCCCGTATTTCTCCCCAGCCCATATTTTTAGACGCACTGCATGGGTGGGCCATCGCCTCCATGCTCGGTGGATTCATCATTTCTTAATGGACTTTGATGGACTTGGCTTTTTTGCCTGCAGTGCACGTGGGATGTCTGAGAGAGAGGGAGAGAGAGATAAACGGAGGGAGAGAGAAACGGAGGGAGAGAGAAACGGAGGGAGAGAGAAACGGAGAGAGAGATAAACGGAGGGAGAGAGAAACGGAGGGAGAGAGAAACGGAGGGAGAGAGAAACGGAGAGAGAGATAAACGGAGGGAGAGAGAAACGGAGGGAGAGAGAAACGGAGAGAAAGGAAGAGTGAGACAGACAAACAGACAGACAGAGTGACTGAGATAGAGAGAGAGAGGGAGGAGGAGGGTACTCGTGCTTCTCGTGTGTGCTTGTTATTATACGCGTGTTACAGCCCATGTGATAAGTTGCGGGAGCGCTGGGTGTGCTCGGGGGCAGGTAACCTTGGCGAGTGAGGGCCACAGCAAGGTGAAAGGTGTCAACGTTCCTGGGGCGGCCCGCACACCCTGGCCGCGCCGGATGACTCACTCCTGCATACTGGCCGCTGCACCGAACGTTTCCCGCTTATCTGCCTTGCATTCACCGCCGCTGGTATCTTCGCCTTCATTAAAGAACACTGCATGCATGATAGCCAGAGCTCTCTCTCTCTCTCTCTCTCTCTCTCTCTCTCTCTCTCTCTCTCTCTCTCTCTCTCTCTCTCTCTCTCTCTCTCTCTCTTTCTCTCTCTCTCTAAGATTTTTCTCAGTTAACTTGTCAAATAAAAAATCTGTCTCTCTCTCTGTCTCTCTCTGCTTCATTCGCCCATTCTATTCACCTCGAATATCGTAAAAAAACTAAAGAGTAGCTGTATAAGGTGTCCGGTCAGTCGTGGTGCCTAAACACAGGCGTTTCTCCTTCAAAGTTCATTTTGAAGTTAGCGAAAATGAGAAGGAAAAGTGTTAGTAACAAGAGGAAGTGACTGAATGAAAGAAAAATCAGGAGACAGGAAGAGACAAAAATGCAAGCACAAGCAGACGAGGAGAGGAGGGTGGAGTGGGAGGAGAATTGGAGGGGGGAAGGGGAGGTGAGGGGAGGGGGCAGGA
>NC_061842.1:11900490-11917990 GCF_019202785.1 Penaeus chinensis
CAGAGGAATAGATAGGAAGAGGATGAAGACTTGAAAAACAATACGTTCTCGAGAGGGAATGGAGCGGGAAGGCGAGGAAGAGGGGAGAGTCCTTCAGAGGGGAAGAGGAAGCCAGACGGAGATAGAACAAGGAAGACGTATGAGAGAAGTAGAGGCAGAGCGGATTAGGCGAGTGTCAGGGATGCTGGAGAGGGGAAGTGTGAGGGCTGTGAAGGAGAAGAGGGGAGAGACAAGATGTGTATACACACACGCACGCACGCACACAAACACGCACACACACACACACACACACACACACACACACACACACACACACACACACACACACACACACACACACACACATATAAATAGACCCGCGTGCGCTCATACATACACACAAAGAATACACACTCACACACACACAGGCACACACACAAACACACACACATACACACACACATACACACACATACACACACACATACACACACACACATATACACGCACGCACGCACGAACACACACACACACACACACACACACACACACACACACACACACACACACACACACACACACACACACACATACGTACATACATACATACATACATACATACATACATACATACATATATACATTATATAGATAGATAGATCAATACATGTACTTAGACACACATACACATATATATAGAGAGAGAAAGATAGACATTTGTACATAGTAGCGTGCGTACATACGTACGTACACACGTGTGTACATTGTTTTTTAAATGGTTGTAGCTGAATTGACAATGTTCACAGGAATGATAAATAAAGGAAGCCGTCGTTATTATCTTCAAAGCTTTACTGTTACTGGGATTATTAAAGTTGCAGTTGCTTGCAATGTTGCCAGCTTCCTTCAGGGGCGACATTATCAGTGATATCAACAGAACTGAAAATGTTTGATGATTACAGGGACACTGAAAATGGCGATGGCAGTAACAGCCAATGGTAGTAATAACGGTGAAAATAGATTTAAATGAAACTATTAATCTGATAGAAATGTGCGGTCAGTGACGATGACAAATATGTTTATCCCATGTACGTGCGAGGAGGAGGAGGGAGGGGGGGGGGCGTCAAGGAGGAGGGGGGGGGTCAAGGAGGAGGAAGAAAGAACAAGAAAAGAGAAAGAGGAAGAGGAAGAGATAAGGAACGAGGGACAAGGAAGAAAGAGAAATGGGAAAAGAGGGAGACGGGAACGGGAAGAAGTAAATAGTGAGGAAACAAAACGATGAAAATCGGAGAATTTATAAAACGAATATAAGGTCGGGATTTGTTTATGCGATATGGCGATTGGAATGAAATCCCCTCGTTCGGATTCCCTCGTTTTTATTAAGGGAAAGTAAGAAGTGAGAAGAAGCAGGCAGCATTTCGGGGAGCTAATGAGTAAGCCAAGCGAAACATGCCTTTTATGTTACTTAACGGTAAATTGTATGAAGCCATGTGGAACGCTGGGTCACTCGCAGAAGTAGTAAACACTAATGATCCAATTAAATTGCAGCAGCTAAATGCAAGGCGTGTAATTACGTGTTTATGCATATTCAACATGTTGAATAAAAAATCCAGGGTTTGAGCGCCATTGCACGTTGTACATGTTGCAGGTGTTGCTAAACTAAGCCAAGAGAGAGGTCTCAGCTGGCCCTCGTATTTACATATGTACCTTTAAGATCGGCCGTGAGATAGCGAGACATGCCCGACGAGAAAAAAAAGTCACAATAGATAACCCCAAACAATGCCATTATCGGAGAAGTCGCCGAGATCAAAAGGGTGGGAGGTGTGTTTCTCCTTCGCAAATTATGCCCGTTCTCTCCCAAAAGCTGGGTGGCTTCCTGCTCATTTTTGCGGCGATATTAATAGGATGCTATATATGTAAGCACCTAATTTTAGGGGAAGGGAGATTTATGCATTCGAATCATCGTTTAGGCATCAACAATTAATAACGTGGAACCAGTTTTCAGGTGGGTTCCCGCGCCCTTTGTATTAAATTGTGGCGGCAGGTGTGCCCTTGTGGCGCGCGAACCGAGCTGTGCCGTTGCCATACCGCCGTCCGTTATTTTTCCCAGCGTTTCTCGGCCTTTTTCGTCTCTTTTGCCGGCGCCTCACACCTCCTCGCCTCCATTAGGACTCGGAGAAGCCTGCCGACGGGCAGCGGCGGCCCGAAAGGCGAGCGAAAAAGGGTGGGAAAGGGGCGCTCGTTAAGGGCCGGGCGGGCGCTCGTGAGGCGAGGTCCGGGCTCCCCGCGGGTAGGTAGTGGCAGCGTTGGTTACGGTTGTCAACGAGACCCTCGGCTTCCACGACGTCTTCATTCCCGAACACGGAGCGCGACGTTGCCGAGTCTTGGGCTCAGGGGTTTCTTCTCTCTCTCTCTCTCTCTCTCTCTCTCTCTCTCTCTCTCTCTCTCTCTCTCTCTCTCTCTCTCTCTCTCTCTCTCTCTCTCTCTCTCTCTCTCTCTCTCTCTCTCTCTCCTCGAGTGCACTGAGGCTTCCGTTTATTTTTATGATTAGTTTTTTTTTCTATTTGTAGCGATGGATTTAGATGATTTTATGGAGTCCCATTTGTCATGCTTTATAGATGTTAATTAGATAGTGCGTGTTGCGTTTAAGAAGAAAATGCGAGCCATTCAAAGTTTAAAAAAGAAGAAAAAGATATCACGTGATCAAAGGGCGTCAGGATTTTAATCTGATAATTTCGGTGCTCGGACGCAGACGAGCAGAATTAAGAGTGATACAAAGCATGTTTTCTGCAAGTTCTCGATACTGCATTTTCATCCGTTTGAACGTTATTTTTAAGTAACTCAAAAGGCTGTCACTTCCTTATATCGCCATGTGGGATTCTTTTTTTCTAAAGCCTTTTTTTGTCAATTTTTGTTTTTAGATCAGAAAAAAATTGTACCATTATGTTCCTTTCTTTTTTTTTTGCCAGCACGAGGTCCGGTCGCATGCACGGGAGACCAAATCCTCCGATATCTTTCCCTGTGTAAACAATCGCGCACCTTCCGTCACAAGGCGGGTTGATGGAACGCCCTTTGGGTCCTGCAAAGGGTTTAAATGTCTTGGAGTTGGGTTGGTCTCGCTCTGTCTCTGTCTGCCTGTCTGTCTGTCTCTCTGTCTTTCCAGCATCTCTACATCCCATCTCTCCCCCAGCATCCCCATCTCTCCCCCATCATCCTCATCTCTCCACAAGCATCCTTAACTCTCATCCAGCATCCCCACCTCTCTCCCAGCATTCCCACCTCTCCCCCAGCATCCCCATCTCTCTAACAACACCCCCACATCTCCCCCAACATCCCTATCTCTCCCCCATCATCCTCTTCTCTCCACCAGCATCCTTACCTCTCATCCAGCATCCCTACCTCTCCCCCAGCACCCCCATCTCTCCACCAACACCCCCATCCCTCCACCAACACCCCCACCTCGCCTCCAGCATCCCCCATCTTCCCCTCTCAAACGCCCACGTGACGGAGGCTGGTGTTCCCACGGGCGGCCAGGGAGCGTGAGGAGCGGGCGGCGTCGTGGCCTCCCTGACCCTCCGTCCTGGTGACTTGGACGCTCGGCTAGAAAGTGATCTTGACGAAGGAAGGCACGAGGTGGCTGCGTTAAAGGGCGGGGGGAGGAGGGGGACTTATTTTTATCTCCTCATTCTTATTATTTCCTCTTTATCACTAGCTTCTTTCGTGGTTTTCTCTTTCTTTTTTTTGTTTTTCTTCTTCTTCTTCCCCTTCTTCTTCTTCATATTTTCTCTTTGTTATGGTTCTCTTCTGTCTTTTTTTTGGGGGGGTTGGGTTCTCGTGTTATGTGCCTGTCTCTTTGGCTTTTTATCTTTAGTAAACATTAATATTTCTAGGGTGGTTATGTCAATAACTCTCTCTCTCTCTCTCTCTCTCTCTCTCTCTCTCTCTCTCTCTCTCTCTCTCTCTCTCTCTCTCTCTCTCTCTCCCTCCTCTCCCTCCCTCCCTCCCTCCCTCCCTCCCTCCCTCCCTCCCTCCCTCCCCCCCCCTTTCCCTTCCTCTCTCTCTCTCTTTCGCTCTCCCTCTTCCTTTCCCCCCCTCTTTCTCTGTCACCCCCTCCCGGCCTCCCTTTCTTTCTCTCTTTCTCTCACATTTTTTATCCTCTCCTCCCTCCTTTCCCCTAACCGACACTCCATCTCCAACACTTCCATATCAACCTTTCCATCCTTACTATCGCCCCTTCCTATCGAGCTGTCTTCATCCATCTCCCCGGCGCTCCCTCCCCCCCTCTCTTGCGGCCGGGCTCTGCACCACCCACGTCTTCCGTGGCCGCCTTTACTATTCTTTCTTTTGGGGAATTCTTCGTGGTGTGTCTTTGGTGACTGGTATGCTGTGCGTTGGTTTGTCGATTTTCTTTTGTTTTGTTTTTGAAAATTGATAGAAGACTACTGTGTATTTTTTTTTCTCCAATTCATATGCGGTTCTTCCCCTTTTCCTTCCCTTCCTTCCTGCCTTGTTGTCGTGCTTCTGAACCCTCGCATCCGCTTCCTCTTCCTCCCGAGCGTCTCTTTCTTCGCTCTCCTCCCGTCCTCTGCCTCTCGGTGGAACCCCTCGCCCCTTCCCATCCCGACCTTCCCCCTCTCCATGTCCCTCCCCCTCCACCCCTTCCAACCTTCTCCCTCTGCCCTCTCTCCGTCCCCCTCCTCCCCGCCCAAGCCCGAGCCTGCCTGGAGCCTTGGTGAATGAAGACATCAGCGGGAGTGGGCGGGCTAAGTTGTCTCCCTCCTCGACCGCAGATTTATAGCTGTGCCTCCAGCCCTCTCAGAGCGCCCGCCCGTCTGTCGACCCTCCCTCTTCTCTGCCCCGCTCCCTGCCAGCCCCACCTGCCTTCTGTTAATCTTACCTGTACCCTGCCAGCTCTAACGACTTAATGTAGCCTTATCTGCTCTTCGATACTTTTACACGATCTCCGTCGCCCTGCCTGATTCTGATCGGCCTCTTCCGCCTTTTCCCGACATTACCCGCCCTGTCATCTTGCCTTGCTTAATGCATGACTTTTGCAGTCTCAGGCGAGCTTGTTAGCTACATTGGCTTCCCTTCCAGTCGTACCTACTAATTGCCAAACCCTTTTGCCCACTGTTAAACCTACATTCAGCTGTATCCATCAGCCCCCTTGGCCACCCTATACTTACATAGACCGTTTCCCGAAAGAAGCCTGCGCCGTGCCAGTCCTGCTCGCGCGCCCTTCCCTGACAACTGACAACGTCACGCGTCGTACAAGCTAAACTCTGATTAATCTTCAACCAGCGAAGCGAGAACCTCGGCCAGAAATAATCAAGGGAGGGAGGAATAAATCGAGACGCATCCAAGACAGCTAATCCAAGGAAGTCATCTTGACGCACACCCTCGCAGTCATGGCTGCCATATGGCGTGGTGGAAGCTCCAGTCTGAGGTGGCATGCCAGTGGGTATGTCGTCATTTACTGTAGGTGTTCGCTGTAACACTAATAGAAAAACGCATCATTAAAATTGCAAGGGGGATTTTAGAACTGTCATGCCACCGACAAGAAAATTGATTTCAAGCTGAAATGCATTGTCACTGGTTGTGATGAATAAGCAGTGAAGGATAGGCGAATGAATAAAAGGTTATTGGGCTTTTGATATATATTACGATAAGTGGATCTTTAGAGCAAGGGATCCAAAGTAAATATCGAAAATATATCTAAACACGTCTATTAAAAGTTGACCTCATGATGTCAAGACAGTTTTAAATATATTACCGTGTTCTCACAGCCCAGGGTGGCTCACTGCATCCTCAGGCGACCAAACCAGCTTTCCCAGAACTACGAGACCCCACATTTGCACGACCCCACACACGCGAAACCTCACATTTGCCAGACCCCACACTTGAATTGGCCCACACGTACCATGCTTGGTGCTTGCCTGACCCCACGCAGCCGAGACCCAATCATGCAAGACCCCACATTTACATAACCCTCACATACACACGAATCTTGATGCTTGATAGTGCGCTCGTACGCCTGGTCGATCTAGCAGTCAACAGTCCTCCGCGCATACTAACTCTGACACCAAGAACTTCGCATTCAGCAGACCGCTCCCTTTCCTCTGATAACGTGCGCTCTGGGTCTTCTGTGATGCGAGAATGACCCTTATGGGCGTCGTATGGGGGTTCTTTAGCGTCTGGAGTCCTGCTCTTCTAAAGCCTGTTGGTATTAGGTGCTTATTGCCAAAGTTCTCTAGGCTTAGGGCCCTTCTAGGGTTTGGGGTTCCTTAATCCTCGGGGTCCCCAGTATGAGGCACCTTGTTATCTCCGTCTCGCTGGCTATCTCACGCTACCTGCCTCATTTACCTTTTAATTTGTGATGCCATTCAGACCGCCGTGGCAGCAGGGGGGAGAATTGCCCCCCGCCCCAAGCCCCCTCCCTCTGCCTCCGCTTCGGCCTTTCCACGAGTCGGTATAGCATTCACTGCCTCGTTAGTTACACCCAACGGGGATCATCCGTGCTTCAACCCAAAGACAGCGACAGAAATGAAAAGGATTTTTTGTGTATTGTGGCGGAGACGACCAGAAGCGAGATAGAAACATGAGTTAAGCCTCGTTTGATTATTTTTTTATGTATTTATTATATTATTGTGGTTGGTTTTCGCTCATGATTGGTATAATTTTAATATTTCATGAAAACGGAAATGTTATTTGCTTTGATTTTCTTCGTTATATATAGATGATTAGCCGAAAAGTTGTTGATGTGAGAAAAAAAAAAATCACGGGTGATTACGGAGTAGCAGGAAAGAGACGTAGGCTCGTCCCAGGCCCAGGAAACCGTCGAGCCTTCCTCTAAGTCCCTAAAGACTGGCCTTTTCCCGCGGCTTTGAAGGGATCCTGGTTCTGCGAGGTTCAGCGTGGTCCGGCGAGGTCCGTGGTCGCGGTTCGGGTCGTGGGAGGCAGGTGAGAGCCCCGCGTGACGCAGGCCTCGCCGGGGGTCCCATGAACCTGCGTCCCCCTGCGTCGCGGGGATCCTGAAGAAGGAGTTTTTGCGGGCGTCGGGGACCGGTCGGTGGAACGTGGAGGGGCGGGTGAACGTGTCCCGCTACACCCGTGAACACCTTTTCCACGGGGAACGAGTGGCTGATGCGTGTCCCGAGATGACCTTTGTCGGCAACACGTGTAATTTAAAATGTGCATTAAACTTTGTCGTCGGTTAGTCACGGAAGGAGAGGGGGGGGGGGGGTAGGGGCGCGCCTGTTCTGGATCAAAATTGAATCGGATTTTCAATTTTAAAATTTTCTTGATTGTTGTAATTTCCATTTGTTAATTCTCACATGAAACGAGCATTGGTGGAAAAATATAAAGTGATGAATTCAGGCTAATGTGGAAATAAAAGTTTTGAGAAAGAAAAGAGAGAAAAAAAAAATCAATTTCACAGATTCATTTCGCAGCGATCAGAATTTCACTAAACCTCTCGCTTCACATCCACGTTGCCTCTCAACCTCCTCGCTTAACGTGACTGGACTCTTCACCTTTCTCATCCCATTTCTGCTGTCTCTTTCATCTTATTTCCTTCTTACATTTTCTTCTCCCCCCCCCCCCCCCTTCGCGCCTCAACAATAGCCCCCGTGCTGACGAGACAAGACCTCCAATGAATGAGTTTATTAGACAAGTTTCTTCTAATTATTCACGGAAGGACGGAGGGGTTAGGAGGGGGAGGGGGGAGAGGGAGGGGGCACGAGTTTGTGGCTTACGAGTGTGTTGTCTTTATTGATTTATTGCTTTTTATCCCCTTACGTGAAGTCCGGAGCGCCCGGCCTGGTAGAGAGAGTCCCTGGGGGTCAGTTTGGCGGTTGGACTCGGTCAAAAACATCCCTCTTCGGTCTTTTTCTCTTCTTCCCCCTCGCTCGCTCTTCTCCCTCCCCCTCGCGCCCCGTCTCCCTCTCTCCCTCTCCATTGCGCCCTCCTTTTAGCCTCTTCTCCCTCACTCGCTCCCCATCTCCCTCTCCCTTTCCCACCTTCTCCATCGCTCACCCCTCTCACCCTCTTCTCCCGCCCCCTCACCCCCTCTCACTCTATCATTCTCCTCCCTCGCCATCTCCCTCTCTCCCTCCCCCACGCTCCCCCCTTTCGCCCTCTTCTCCCTCTCCCTCCCTGCCTATCTCCCTCTTCTCCCTCCCCATCTCCCTCATCTCCCTCCTTACCCCACCCCTCTTGACCGCCGATCTTTGTTATAGCCTGAAAGGAAAAAGGATTTGAAAAATATGTTCCTTTCGTTAGGCATGGCTATGAAAAAAAAAATGTGTTAAATGGCTGACTGCCGCCAAAAGGAACATGCGGTTACCTTCGAAAAAGGAAAAAGTGGTAATTATGATAATGATAATGATATTGATGATAATATTACATATGATAATAACACCAACAGTGATGATAAAGACATGATACTCTTGTTACTCTTGCTACTACTCTTACTATTACTACTTCCTCTACTACTGATACTACTACTGCTATTAATATTAATATTACTACGAAGACGACTTCTACTACGACGACGACGACGACGACGACTACTACTACTACTACTACTACTACTACTACTACTACTACTACTACTACTACTACTACTACTACTACAACTACTACTACTACTACTACTACTACTACTACTACTACCACCACTACCACTATTATTACTACTATTACTTCTACATCTACTGCTACTACTATTACTATTATTATTATTATTACTACTTCTACCTTACTACGACTACTACGACTTCGGCTGCTGCTTCTAAGAATTATAATAGTAAAAATAGGCATGACAGTGATGACTGTAAAGACAAGAATATAAATAAGAATACACAAGTGATAATAAGGGGTATAGTAAGAGAAAATAAGCATCTTAATCTCCAGAAGTCACAGATAAAAAAAAAATAATAACTGGTTAATTCAGAGTTTACGATCCGAGGGCCATAAAGTGAGGGACACGGCGTGTTGTATGTCTTCCATAAGGAGGAGGCCTAAGCAGGCAGAACCCCGAAGATCCGCGGTAGGCCTAGGCTGGCTTGGCGTCGCCTACCTGGGAGAGGGAGGAGGGGGGCGGAGGGGGGGAGGGAGGGAACGTGGTTTTAACCGTCGTCTTGTTCGCCGTTTTCTTTGTTATTGTTATTTCTTATATATTATTGTGATTTTTTGTTGTGTTAATGATGTTTGTAGCATGTGGATGTTAGCACGTCCGAGAGAATTTACGTTCTCGCTCGCCAGAAGAGACGCACTTAGATTTTTCTTGTTTTTAACGTGGTCTGTTTTGTTTATCTTCATATATCTGTACCCGGTTATTCATAGATTCCCCACAATATCGCGTTATACGAAAATGCATCCCTTTTCTATTGGATTCACAGTGAGAGATGAAGTAGAAATGATGGTAGCTTGAGCCCCCTCCACGTGCATTTACGATAGGGCTCACCGTCCCTGTCCCCCGTCCTGTGCTCGGCTGTCCTGGACCCCTCTCCCCTCCCCCCGCCCCTCATCCCGCTCTCACTCATCCTCCCCTTCCATCTAATATCCCCCCCCCCCCCCTCCCGCCTGTCCCGAGAGAGGATGGTGTAGCGTCTCCCAAGCATGAGTATCGGAGCCTCGTTCTCCAGCTGGCGAGGGGGGCTGGGGCAGAGGAGGGGGGGGGGGCGAGGGAGCAGAGTAAGTAAGACATCAAAAAGGAGACGGCCAGCAAAGTCAGAGGTACCAGTTTTTGTTGATAATTTAATAACAGTGTTAATAGTAGGTGGTGGCTGAGGCTGGACCCCCCTGGCGGGCTGTGCAGAGGACCACCCAGCTCGGCGCCCGATCTTGCCAACACGGGTTCTACCAATACCGCCGGCTGGGTTTGTTTGATGCACACACGCGCCCCGGCCACTTTTTGCTTGTTTCACAGTCGCTCGGGATGAGAAATGTGCCGCTGATTGCTGGAGAGCGTGTAAATATAGATCGCCATACTATACCCTTATGATCACAGAGGTTAAGTTCCGAAAAAAAAAGTTTCGGACAGAAAAACAACATCTCGCAACGAGTGCCACAAACAACAACTACCCGCACGACACAGACGCAGCGTTCATTTGTTTCTTAACCTCCCAACCTCACGCCACAATTCCTCGCCGCGAGTCACTACCACATTGCCACTTACTGAACTTCACATCAATCCTGGCACGATTATAGGCCTCGAAATGGCGTGTGTCCTTGAAGGGCGCGGGCGAACGTACGTGGTAAAGAAAAATGAAGAGAGAGAGAGAGAGAGAGAGAGAGAGAGAGAGAGAGAGAGAGAGAGAGAGAGAGAGAGAGAGAGAGAGAGAGAGAGAGAGAGAGAGAGAAGATGAAGAGGGAAAGTATGTAGGGCTTCTCGCCACATTCTTCTATGCGTTGCTTATTGACTTGGGAAATGTTGCACATCTTGTTGAGTACAGAAGACCCCATTCATGCGCGGCCGGACAACAGGCTGGCATGCTTATTATGTGGATGCACTTTGCTTGTTCGGAACGCGTTGTAAGCACTGTGTATGTGGCGAAAACACGATACGCCTTAGCGACACTACTACTCTCCCACTCTACACTGGTGTACACTGAGAAACCATTTAATACCACAGCTTACAGACCTCCATAGAACGTGAAACGAGGGCGTTAATGGGTCATTAGGCGGACGCAAACGGAGTTCGGGTCCCGCACTTTCCGCACTCCACTTCGACTCGCTTTGCTTTATGGGCTTTCGCTCTGATAATCTCCGGGCAGTAAATTGTAACAGGAGGACGCCACGATAAACGTCTGGCAATTACACGACCATAATTTTATATTCCTCGTCTGCTAATGATTTTGGCAGCGGCGAGGGAGGGTGTGCAGAAGTGCGTATGTGTGTGATGACGACAGCAAGAAGGGGCGGGGAGGAGAGGGGAAGCAGGGAGAGGGTAAAGGAAGGGTGGTAAGGAAGGGAAGGGAGAGAGGAGAGTAGAGGGGAAGGAGGGAGGAGGGAAAGGGGGAAGAGAGAAGAGTAAAGGGACGGGGAGTGAGAAGGGAAGAGGGAAGGGTGAGGGGAAGAGATGAGTGGGACAAGGAGGGGAGGGACGGGGAGGGGAGAAGAGGAGAGGGAAAGGAACGGTGAGGCGAAGGGAGGGGAGGGGAGAGGAGACAGTCATCGCTATGAGACCACCCAGCCTGCTCCATACGCCCATGATGATCATAGCTTTGTTTATACCGCCACTTCCGCCGCCCACCACGCCCTCGGGGGAGCTCGTACTCCTGCCGGAATGCCAGAATCCAAATGCGAGGGAAATTAGATGTGGTTGTCGGTCTTTACGAAGCATTTTGAGAAGATGTTTTAAAGGTTTCATATACTGTGTGTGCTCTCTCCTTGGCGAGTACGAGATAAGGGAGGGAGAAAGGGAGAAAGACAGAAAATAAGACAAAAAAAGGGACAAAAGAGAAAACAGGGGAAAGCCGGAGATAGATAGGCTTGTGCTCTCGTAAGTATATGTAAAGGAATATGGGGAGGAAGGGAGAAGGAGAGAGGGAAGGAGGGCATAGGTGTGAAGGGAACGGATGTTTATGAAGACAACAATTAGGGTTCGTCGATGGAGGGAGAAGGGGAAGGAAGGGGGCCCGTGAGTGATGATGGGAAGAAGGCATGAGTTTATGGGCGTGGGCGGGTGGTCATTGCGAGATCCGAGGAGGAAGTCTCATGATATGTGCACCTAGTAGGAGGAGGAGGAAGCGAGGGAGGAGTGGAGGGAAAGGGACAAGAGGAAGAGAATGATGATAGCGATGATGATGATGATGGTGATGATGATGATGATGATGATGGTGATGATGATGACGATGATGGTGATGATGGTGACGATGGTGATGATGACGATGACGATGACGATGACGATGAAGATGACGATGACGATTACGAGGAGGAGGAGGAGGAAGAAGAAGATGAAGTAGAGGATTTGGAGGAGGAGTGGGAGTAACGGGAAAGGGGATAAAAGAGTAAAAAGGGGAGAAGATAAAGGAAGGGGAAGATAAAACAAAACAGAAAAGCGCGAAGACGACAGTGGTTACGACAAGAAGGGACGGTGCCAGTAGGGAGTGCCATGCTAATGGGGCGAAGATAACCCAGAATAATTATGGGAGTGCCACTTAATAGTGAAGAAGGCTTGTTAATGATCAATGTCCTTGCTAGTGAATTTAGTGACGATATTATGCGTACGAAATACTAGCGTTTAAGAGAGAGAGAGAGAGAGAGAGAGAGAGAGAGAGAGAGAGAGAGAGAGAGAGAGAGAGAGAGAGAAAGAAAGAAAGAAAGAAAGAAAGAAAGAAAGAAAGAGAAAGAGAAAGAGAGCGAGAGAGAGTGTGACTGTGTGAGTGAATGAGTTAATGAAAGTGAGTGAGTGAGTGAGTGAGTGTCTGTTTCCGGTGTTCCCCAATGTCAGCCAACACAGGAAT
Source organism: Penaeus chinensis (assembly GCF_019202785.1). Classification (NCBI taxonomy): domain Eukaryota; kingdom Metazoa; phylum Arthropoda; class Malacostraca; order Decapoda; family Penaeidae; genus Penaeus; species Penaeus chinensis. The sequence continues at coordinate 11,912,937 of NC_061842.1, forward strand.
CTGGGACCTGAACCCGCACCGAGTTAATTATTGGGGATAATGAAAATCCGCACCAGTCCACCACAACTTCGCTAATCCGATCGCAGAGTCGCATCCTCTCTAACACGGCTATGCGTCAGGAGGACATTTGTTCGCGTGGTTTTAGTTTGTGTGTGTATGTGTGTGTGTGTGTGTGTGTGTGTGTGTGTGTGTGTGTGTGTGTGTGTGTGTGTGTGTGTGTGTGTGTGTGTGTGTGTGTGTGGGAAGAGAGAGAGAGAGAGAAAGAAAGAGAGAGAGAGAGAGAGAGAGAGAGAGAGAGAGAGAGAGAGAGAGAGAGAGAGAGAGAGAGAGAGAGAGAGAGAGAGAGAGAGGGAGAGTAAGAGAGAGAGAGAGAGAGAGCATGTTTATGTTGTACTAAGTATATTTAGACAGTGGATATTACCGCATCAATATATACACCAAAAGGACTCCGAACTGATATTTAAAATGGCTGAGACTCATTAGCCGACAAATCATCAGTGCCACAGGCTGCGTGTAATGAATGACGGCTATAGGGCGCCGTCCTCTGTTCACGCCAGCTGGCATAGCTAGGGGCTACATGAGGCCGCTGCTTAGGGACTAAAAGGGCTACATATATGTATATGTGTATGTATGTATTATGTGTGTGTGTATTTGTGTGTATAGTATATATACACAAATATGTGTATATATGTATGTATATATATATACATATGTATATGTATATGTATATATATATATATATATATATATAGATAGATAGATACATGTATGTATATAAATATATGTATGTATGTATGTATATATATATATATATATATATATATATATATATATATATATGTGTGTGTGTGTGTGTGTGTATACTGAAAAAATTACTGACAGTTGCAGAGCGTCAGAGTAATAGTTGTGTTTCTGCGGATCCTGGTGCGCCTCTAGTGTTCACTCGCCTTGCAATTAACTCTGCACAAATAACAAAGAGTAATTTGTGTTGTGGAGGAGAGTCCGTGATTATCCATGGCGGTGATTGCAAAATGACTCCATTGTCGACGAACACAGCTACACCTTGAGAATATTGCCATGGACCAAATTAAATTTAGGAATCACCTTTTGGGGTCTCAAAATTACCCAAAAGAAAATAGTTTGGGAGAAAGCTGAATGCGAGACCAGCTGCGAGAGAGCACCCCGGGGAGAAAACCTCAAAAGGGAACAGTCACAGCAGAGAATTATTGTCGGAATTCAACTGAGAGAGAGAGAGAGAGAGAGAGAGAGAGAGAGAGAGAGAGAGAGAGAGAGAGAGAGAGAGAGAGAGAGAGAGAGAGAAGAGAGAGAGAGAGAGAGAGAAGAGAGAGAGAGAGAGAGAGAGAGAGAGAGAGAGAGAGAGAGAGAGAGAGAGAGAGAGAGAATCGCCTCCTCGCCGGGCTTTGCATCGTCTCACACACCCTCTTAATCCATTCTCAATACCCATCAAGCGTCCTCCGAGATCCTCTCAGCAATGACTCTCGCCGCCTCATGTACCCAGGAACATTAGTTGTGAGTCACGTTGAGTCCCCGCCCCCTGCCCCTTATACGGCTCCCCTTCACCTTGCCAGTACCCTGCCGGTCTCACTGTGGCTCTCCCGGTACTGACCCGCACGGTGGCTTCACGGACACACCATGATATGGATCATAAATTGGCTGTGGCATAGAGGGCCATCAGCCACTGTTCTGCAAACCGGAAATAAAGACGGAGAACGCAAACTTCAAGTTAGGCCCGTTTGGACCTTCTGCAAGAAAGCTCCTCTGGAGTCCACATGCGCTCCATACCCGAGAGGGATGTCGAGGCTGAGCTCGGAGAAGTGATGTCCGGCTCGGCCTCAGGAGCCGCGCCTGGCACAAGTCGGGAATGTGTAACGACCGCAGGAATGAACAGAGGAGAGAAAGTCGGGGAAACAGCTCTTGATGACCGAGACTGCTTATTTCTCCATCATAACTACCAAATTTGGGGCACCGGGCCTCTGGACGAACGGGGTGGAGGAGGGCCGCCCGAGTCGTTTCGCGTTGCCGTTGGTCTCGGCTTGCGTGTGGGTGACCTCGGGGGCAGAACGGCGACTACTAACGGTAACCCTGTTGATGTTTGATTATCTGGCGTATATGGAAGAATTATAAGGCGCCGGGAACACCTCCTTGCATGTTGATTAGGCTTTGTGGCAAATTGTAAATGTTGATTAGCACGGTTTAACATTTACAACTCCTCTTATTTTCGTCTGATGAGAGAGCAAGACCAAGGAGAGTTGGAAGCAAGAATGTTCGTGGAAATGAGATGTTTCCTATTAAACTCAACAAAGAAAAATAAGAACCAGTCTTTTCGGTAATGGAATTCAAATAAGTTACCGGGTGGAATATCCTATTAGAATACAGCTCGTACGTAGGACAATTCAACTTGGCTCTGGAATGGAACATTATCATTCTCTTTTTACGAATGATATTTAAAATCCCCTTTGGCCGTCTGGAAGCATTAGCCAGTCATACTTGTGGTTGATTTTGAGGTGTCACTGTATATTTTTGCTAGCGCTATCTGCTGCGATTTGTTTATCAGGGAAAGGTACCACGACGCCCTGCCTTCACGCGTCTCTTGGAAGCGCTGTCTTAATTAACCTCCTGGGATTTCGCAGCCTCGTGACCTGACCTCACTATGACCCGCGGCTCTGACCTGACCGCCCACGAAGTGTGTCTCGAGAGGATTAATTGCTTAGGGAGCCGAAAGCCGATTTTTGTTTGTTTGTTTGTCTTATAAATGGTCGTGATGGAGGCATAATAAAAATGTTCTTCCAGTGGTTCCCAGTACGAAGAAAACGGAGTAGGCCTATATTGACCTTAAGTCCTTATATGAATCATTTAACAATTTCAAAATTAGGAACCAAAGTTTTCTTTTTCTTTTGAATCGAAATATGTGTTGATGGACCGATTTTTTTTTTTTTTTTTTTTTTTTTAGAAACGTAACATGTTTCTTTTCTTTTGCATTTGTTTATCTTTTGGTGCATATTTCATACCCCCCCCCCCTCTCTCTCTCTCTCTCTCTCTCTCTCTCTCTCTCTCTCTCTCTCTCTCTCTCTCTCTCTCTCTCTCTCTCTCTCTCTCTCTCTCTCTCTCTCTCTCTCTCTCTCTCTCCCTCCCACTCCCTCTCCCTCTCGCTATTTATTTATCTATCTATATATCTCGAGAACTCTTCATTCTCCCTCTCATATCTTTATTCTCTCTTTCTCTTCTGTGGATGTACTTGGGCTACATGCTTGTGTTCTTATTTAATGCAAGAATTTATATACTGCATATTAATGTATGTAAACAATCCCGGACGTGTTTTCGATCCTATCAGCCCGTCCGTCACTAGCATCGATTGATATTCGAGGCAGCATAGCCACACACACACACTTCTTCAAGCAACAGCTGGAGCTCGAGAGACTTTGCCCCGTACTTTATGACCCATGACCGGCATCCAGCCTCCTTCCCCATTCCCCCCCTCCCCCCCCCTCTCCCCCATGCCATCCGCGTCTGTCCCCTGATTTTTCTCCTGGCACGCAAAAAAAAAAAAAAAAAAGAAAAAAAAAAAGAGAGAAAAAAATGTCACCTGAGCGAGAGGTATGCCAATTTATAGACGATTGGCGTATCTGGCGAGTTTGCGATGATCGGAAGAGTGACGTCGAGCCTCGGGGCGGAGGGATTGGCGGCAGGATGTCACTGTACTGTCGAGGAGGAGGGGATGGGTTTGGTGATTAGGAGAGAAAGGTTTATTTCTGGTTATTGTTGTTGGAATATAATATTTAAGGTGTGAGAGAGAGAGAGAAGAGAGAGAGAGAGAGAGAGAGAGAGAGAGAGAGAGAGAGAGAGAGAGAGAGAGAGAGAGAGAAAGAGAAAGAGAAAGAGAAAGAGAAAGAGAGAGAGAGAAAGAAGGTAAAAGAAAACGGAAAGAAAGGGAGGAAGTAAGGAGGGAAAACGAAAAAAAAACAAACAAAACAAGCTGTCACTGAACGCCCACCTTATGCCGCAGCCGGAGTAAACAAGTAAACAATGCCGAGGTGCGGGCGGGCGAGGACCACCTGTCGGGCGGTGCGGGCGGCGGGGCAGCGAGGTAGCGTCCCCAATGCATAATGCCTGAGTGATGGCTTTATGGGCGGGATGCGGCACATATCCGGGATACCAAGTCGCCCACAGCGCGCGCACATACGTGTCTTCATGTGCGCGTGTCGGTGTGCGTATGTGTGTGTGGGGATATAAACATAAGAAGCACTGGCAATTGCTGTCATTGGCTCTCTTCAGAGGAGGAAATATTAATCATGCCTATACTGCAGTTATATTTTTCTCACCCTGTGGTTATTATGATGAGTGAGTTTTGTATGTAAACTATGTATATTCACATATGGCCTACAAATGCATTATCTGTTGATCTATCGAAGTATCAGTACGTGTATATAGATTTGTCTATCAATCTATGTATCTATTTATCTATCTGTGTATCTGTTTATCTGTCTATCTATGTATCTATTTATTTGTCTATCTATGTTTCTATTTATCTGTATACTTACATTATACATATATATTCTCTGCACGTATTCGTATATTATTTAAGGGCCGCAAGAGCTCATTCCATTTTCTCTTCTTAACCCATTCCCTCTCCTTATCTCCAGAGGGCGGCCGTTTGGAGAAGGAGTTGGAGTACGTGGAGAAGAGCCTGGGCGAGGGCGCAGGCACTACCAAGCAGATCCTTATCCTCACGCCCAAGGACCAGGGTGCCAACATCCTGCATCCCCGGGCACTCCTCGCCCACGCGGCCGTGCTCCGTGCGGCGACCTCCGTCAAGATAGAAATGTTCGACATGTAAGTTCGCGTTCGTTGTGTCGCATAGGACTAGTTGTTTATTTTTTATTTGTTTACTCACTTGTTTATTTGTTTACTCATTTTATTTGTTTACTCACTTGTTTATTTGTTTACTCACTTACTCATTTGCTTATTTGATTACTTACTCGGTTAGATTTTTTATTTACTTAATTATTTTTTATTTACTCTTTTAGATATTTGTT
>NC_061842.1:11932990-11937990 GCF_019202785.1 Penaeus chinensis
TGGCAGTGGGCGGGAGCTGGGGAGGGAAGGGTAAAAGAGGGCATCGGGAGTGGGGGAGAAGAAGGGGAGAGGGAAAGGGGGAGGGGTGTAGGGTATGTTCGGAGCAAGTGGTGGGTCGATCGCTGAATGGGGAGTCTTGGGCGTCGGTGTTTACTGAATGGAATACGTAGGGGGCGTTGCGCGTCTGAGAGAGAGAGAGAGAGCGATGGAGGAGACGGGCGTCAGAAGACAGCGTGGGCGTGTGTGCATGTGCAAAGGGAGCGTCAAGCGATGGCGGCGAGCGGCACGGGTGGTATGGACGACAGTTTTGATCATGGGTGTGACTGGGTGGGCTGGAAGGGCGTGCGGGCCGTTGGCGATAGGGGTATCCAGGGGGCGCAGTGGGTGTCTGTGTGCGGTAGAGGGAAAGGAAAATAATAAGGGAGGGTGGGGGGGGGGGGGGGGGGGGGCTTCCAGAGGCTGAATGGATGAAGGTGGCGAGAAGAAATAAATGGATGGCAGTTGTCGTTGGCCACTTTAGGCTCGGAAGGGAAGGGGTTGCGAAGGCGGCATAATAAGCGCGGATTCGAGTATCTCCTTTGCCAGACAAGAGGATGCGGTCGTGTAAGAGAGTTGTCGGACTTGCATGGCATTAGACGAGCGAGAGGGGGAGGGGAGGGGAAAGGGGAGGGGAGGGGAGGGGAGGGGAGGGGAGGGGAAGGGGAAGGGGAGAGGAGGGGAGGGGTTCCAGATTAACGAGCGAGAAGGGGGGAGAGGGGAGAGGTTCCAGATTAACGAGGGAGAGGGAGGAGGGGAAGGGAAGGGAGAGGAGGGGAGGGGTTCCAGATTAACGAGCGAGATGAGGGGGGAGGGGAAAGAGGTAGGGGCAGGGGGAAGGGGAAAGGGAGGGAAAGGAGGAAGGGATTTTAGATGGCCGGGCGAGAGGGACGAGAGGAAAGGGGTACGGAGTAGGGGGTAGTGGGCAGGAGGGAGGGGAAAGGGGTTTAGATTAACGAGCGAGAGGGGGGGAAGGGGGCATTAGATTGATAGCCAAGAGTCTCGCAAATGGTCGGGAATGCTACATACACAAAGCATTGTTGTTACTCGCTTCTGATGTTGCAAAACTCTCTAAATAAATCCAAATTTATGCTTGGAAAGAGAGAAAGAAAACAAAAATTCTTGAGCTCGTACAGGACTTCACATTTACTTGTTAACTAGCTCAGAGAGAGAGGGAGAGAAAGACAGACAGACAAACAAAACAGACAGACAGACAGACAGACAGACAGACAGACAGACAGACAGACAGACAGACAGACAGACAGACAGACAGACAGACAGACAGAAAGAAAAGATGAAAGAGAGAGAGAGAGAGAGAGAGAGAGAGAGAGAGAGAGAGAGAGAGAGAGAGAGAGAGAGAGAGAGAGAGAGAGAGAGAGAGAGAAAGAAATGAAAGAGAGGGAGAGAGAGAAAGAAAAAATGAAAGAGAGAGAGAAAGAAAGAAAGACATTGAAGCGCCATTGAAGAAAATCCATTCACGCGAACCCGCATACTATTACCACAGTCGTCATGACCCTCTTCATTTCTGCTCGCTTCTAACCACACGACTCAAGTCTTTCACCGGAATTGAAGTGCATAAGGATTCCTGTGAAAAGAAAAAGAAGAAGAAGAAGAAGAGAAAGAAACAAAAGAAGAAAAAGGGAGGAGGAAAAGAATAATAATAATAATAATAAAAGCAGAAGAAAAACAGGAAGGAAAAGCAGAAGAAGAAGAAGAAGAAGAAGAAGAAGAAGAAGAAGAAGAAGAAGAAGAAGAAGAAGAAGAAGAAGAAGAAGAAGAAGAAGAAGAAGAAAAGTAAGAAGAGAGAAGAAAGTAAACCACAACCAAGCCTGAGAACCACTCTTGACGGAACCTGCTCTTGTGCGTGGTACGTTCTCTAGCGTAACGGAGTGTCTTAGAAAGGGTGAATGAGAAAGAGGGGGAGAGAGAGAGAGAGAGAGAGAGAGAGAGAGAGAGAGAGAGAGAGAGAGAGAGAGAGAGAGAGAGAGAGAGAGAGAGAGAGAGAGAGAGAGGGGGGGGGAGGGAAAGAGAGAGAGGGAGAGAGAGAGAGAGAGAGAGAGAGAGAGAGAGAGAGAGAGAGAGAGAGAGAGAGAGAGAGAGAGAGAGAGAGAGAGAGAGAGAGAGAGAGAGAGAGAGAGAGAGAGAGAGAGAGAGAGAGAGAGAGAGAGAGAGATAGAGAGAGAGGAGAAGCGTGATGAAAGAGTTTGAGATTGGACTGAGGGGTGAGAACCAAATAAAGAGTCAAGAAAAGTGTGCATTCACGAGGCTCTGATGGTAATTGATTCATTTTGCAAGCAATCGCCTGCGAGAAAAATGATCGATGGGGCCAGAGATGTAATCAACTTTGCTGACACCTTGTATGACGAGATAAGAGATCATTAAAACACAATAATGTTCAGCTGTGTAAAAGTTACACCACAATCGCCCGCGAAAATGTTAAAAATTCTCGGGAAGAAAGAGTAAGAGTTTGGTGGGATGCTGTGAGACGGGGAGAGGGGAGAGGGGAGGAGGAGGCGCAGGAGGGCGGGGGAAGGAAGGGGGACGGGGAGGGGGGTCAAGGGTTCGAGGAGTGTGGAGGAGGGAGGGGGGCTGGGAGAAGAGGGAGGGGTGATGGTCACAGCAGGAGTGAGGTGGGAGGGGTGGAGGTCAGATGGGAGAGAGGAGGGTGGGAGGGGGAGGAGACAGCCTCGGGCACACCTTGATGTCTTCATTACTGACTCCCTGTGTCCCGATGTCTGCGCGCCCGTCTTCGTTCCGGATAATCGCGCTGGAAACCGGCGAGAATTTCAATTATCAGCGCGCATTCTCGGCGTTGATTAAGCCGAATGATAACCCGAATGTATTCCATGAAAGCCGCCCGTTCGAAGGGGAGATACAGCCAAGAGCGAAGCGAGGAAAGAATCTTGGTTGCAAGGGCCTGGACGTGGACATCTCGACGGTGGTCCGGCCGCGCACCGCTCCGCACACTGCAACATTACCCCCTTATTTGGTGTAATTTAGCAGCGACTCCAAAGCCTGCCACCCTCGTCGACGGCGCTCTGGGAAGTGGAAAGTCCAGCTAGTGCCAAGTCCGGCGTGATCTTTGGTGGTCCGTCTCGGAAAGGCCTGCTGGACAGATCCACGGGGAGTGCCAGGCCCGACCGCCAGCGCCGTTCGTCAGGCCTCCGCGTCAGAAAGGAAAGGCGGTAACTCCGAGGAGACTGACAGTCGCTCTGAAAAAGGCCGAAGGACTTGGTGCTTAGTGGAGGCTTCAAAGTCCTGCAAGGTAAACGAAGACGCTGACATCGTTAAGCGGAAGGCGTCAAGACAATTTTACCTGCTGTCTGCCGTGTGACGCCATCCAGCCACCTCACCCGTGTTCCTGATTCATTCTCATTGACTGTCTTTTTTCTTCTTCGGAGGCATGTGAGATGAGACGCTGGAAGAAAAGAAAGGGAGAACGCCGAAGAGGAGAGGGAGAGAGAAGAGAAGAGAGAAAGGTTGTCGTCGGCACCTGCGCTAGTCGTTGTGCAAAAGCGGCCGTCTCTTCATTTGAAATTCTAAGAGCCGCTACGTAACTCACCGCCACAGAAGGAAATTATGCCGCAAAAATTGACACCAGAGCAGGGCATCTTTGGCAACGTGGAAGATGAAAACACGGGGAAGAAAATGATGATAGGGAAGAGGAAAGAATACGTGGACTTGGAAGAAGGTGCGGCGAGAGGGCGAAGAAGAAGCGAGAAGAGACAAAGGAATGTGAAGCGTAAGATACGACTTCATTAGAGACAATCACTAATTGTCTCTGTGGGTTTCGCTTTGTTAATTTCGCGCCGGGATGCAGACCCTTTGTGAATGCAAAGGGGAAAAAGACTTCAGACGACGCGGATGCTCGGGGATGTAAAGACGAGAGTGAGCGAAAGAGATAATAAAAATAAGAGGAATGCGCCAGAGAAGAAGAAAACGATAAATATTGGTACCTGTGTATGTGCGTGAAGGTAAAACCAATGAGTTTAAGGTGCATGGTATTTGTATAGGAATATATATATATATATATATATATATATATATATATATATATATATATATATATAAAGACAGGAAAAAAGCAGATAGTAACTCCAAAACAGTGAATTTCGTAATTCAAACTCGCGTCAATTTAATTAGAACCCGATTTGAATCCGCGCCATGCCGAGAGCAGCCGCGAGTGACGACGCACTTTCACAGAGCTTAATGAAGAGGAGGAGGAGCTCAACGCGGCGTATCGTGTCGGGGGAGCGGGCGAGCGGAGACGGACGGACGGCGAATGCACTGGAAAAGGGTTAATTGAGGGGGAAATGCCCGACTGCCTTTTCCGGCGGGCTTCGTAGGTCGTAGATCTGTGTGTAAAGCCTCTCGTCATACACGACTCGGGTCCTTAAGTGGCCCAGTCGTTCGGAGATAAATACGGCGCGAGCACGACTTCCCGATAAACAAATGGCTCCGTTTTTATTCCGTCTTGTACCTCTCACTCCGCTGTTCCCTTTCTCGTTCTGTCTTCCTTGGTGTTTTCTTGGTTTCTCTCTCTCTCTCTCTCTCTCTCTCTCTCTCTCTCTCTCTCTCTCTCTCTCTCTCTCTCTCTCTCTCTCTCTCTCTCTCTCTCTCTCTCTCTCTCTCTCTCTCTCTCTCTCTCTCTCTCTCTCTCTCTCTCTCTCTCTCTCTCTCTCTCTCTCTCTCTCCTCCTCTCCCCCTACCCATGGCTCAGGCTCGCATCTTGTCGATCATCCGAAGGCGGTCGAGCCAGACCTTAAGCACCCCTTTGCAACGCCCGGTGCATCGCCAACACCTCTCACGGCAGGACGATCAGCTGGTGATGGGGAAGGGGGAGGGGGTGAGGGGGTGAGGGGAAGGGGAAGGGGAAGGGGAAGGGGAAGGGGAAGGGGGAGGGGGAGGGGAAGGGGAAGGGGGGGAGGTCGGCTGTAGGTAAGTGGCCTCCCATTGATTCTTCA
>NC_061842.1:11942990-11960490 GCF_019202785.1 Penaeus chinensis
TCCTCGTTTAGATAGACCTCCCAAAGAGCAGCGATTCGTAAACAACGCCGTATATTAGAAGCTGATTGGATACCATTATTAATACGATTCGTTTTTGTTTGTTTTCTGTTTGTTTCTTCCTTCGTCTATCAAAAGTGCGGCGTAGACATGCGGAAGAAGGGAAGGGACGGACACAGCGTAATATTATAGGATATTTTTTCCTCTAAAAATATATATAAATGAAGAGAGTTATGCGCAGTCGTTTCGTTCACTTTATCCCTCTTTAAATGTTCTTAGAATTCGAGGGGAAATGCAACAGGAGGGGAGATCCTAGAGCCACGGTGATGGCTCATGTCAGATAACGCTCGGCATTCAGACGAAAATAAAAAGCATTAGGAAAATATCATGTCTATAATCGTAAATGAAAGAGGGATGCATATTGTCTTGATGAGGAGGCGGTGCTATGAGCCTGGAGGAGGGGCGTCAGGCTAAAAGGGGGAGGGAACTGCTGATAAGAAGGGAGGAGCCATGGTAGTCAGGATGGCGTAGAGGAAGGGTTCGCGGGGGAGGGAGAGGAGGGGGCACGGTGGAAGGAGGGGTTTAGCAAAGGGGGGATGGCAAAGGGGAAGAGAGAAGGGAGGGCAAGGGAAGACGTGGAGATGGGGGGTGGGGGGCAGACGAGTAGTCCTGGCCTTGCTACGTGGGTGGCCTGCGACACTCGTGCAAGCGGGTTCCTACGTGCTTGTGCGGTCGCCTGTGTCGGGCTGTGTCGGGCGACGTGATTGTGGGGGATTGTAACCTGATACCATTCGAACGCCACTCACTCGATTCGAGAAAAAAAAAGATGTTGGATCAATTTTACCATCGAGTTGAACACCGTAAAGACGAGAATTAAAAAGAAAAAAATAATAATAAAGACGAGAACGTATTCTTTTCCTTCCAATCTTAAAATCATTGAATCGGGATTGATTCCTCCTCTATTATGCACAGCTAATCGAAGAGTCGGCTCGCGCAGAAAGGACCCGATCTATCGAGCCGAGACTCCTTCCCTGCCTGACTTTTGCACTCCTCAAAGACGGGGCTGCGGGCGAGGCCACTTACTGTCGCATTGAAATCTCCCGCTCCCGGGCCGTCGAGGGAGCGCACGGATAAACGCCATCTTTTGTTTGCTTTTGGACATTTTATTTATTTTCCCTATGTTGGTGTTATTAGCTTTATTGTTGTTATTATTATTATTACTCATTTATTATCATTTTATTATCATCGTCATCATCATCATCATTATACTTATTATCATCGTTGTTGTTATTACTCTTACTATTGTTATTTCACTCTATTACAAACAATTTGAAGCTTTGTATTGTTTAAAGTGTTTCTGTAAGATAGTAATAGTGATTATAAAGATGGTGGTGATGATGATAATGACACTACTACTATTTATAGATACAATAATAATAATGATAATAGTAATGGATAATGATAATAAGGATTTTGCTCTTATCATTATCGTTGAAATTGTAACCGGTTTTATATTTTGCTGTTATGATTATTACTATTTTGCGTTGTTCACATTGTTTAAGTTGATTATTTTTCGCAATATCGGAAATACTTAGTCAGTTTATGAATGAACTAGCTTAAATGTGACAACAAATAAAACAACAAATATTGATGAAAATGTATAAATAGATTAATATATGTGTATGTATATATTTATAAGTATATATATACATATATATATGTGTGTGTGTGTGTGTGTGTGTGTGTGTGTGTGTGTGTGTGTGTGTGTGTGTGTGTGTGTGTGTGTATCAAGAGCAAATGCACCAGCCTTCACATGTATTGCAGATAAAAGAAGACTCTTAGAGAAGGACATTTAAAGACGACTCCTAGTACAGGGTCGTTGAGCGGCAGTTAAGGAACCAACATGTCAATCGTCCGTTGTGACGACTCGCCCTCTTAACCGCTTGCTAATCACGTCGTCAGACAAGACACAGTCTCACGGTCGTTAAGGAAAACCGCGCCATGAGGGGGTCATTATGGAGGGAGAGGCTGTGGCGGGCGCTCATGACGGGGGCGATCCTCTTGAGGGAGTTGCCGTGTTAGTTAATGGCAGTTAGTATGGATTCCCCTTCGTTTTGCCAAATGGAGACTTAGGTACTCCACTTTCGCCAAGCTTCTGAATGACATGATCTTAAATAGGCGTGCCCTCTGACCTCAGAAACCAGAATGACCTCTCCGACGACCGCCCTTCGTCACAGCGGTGCCTAATTGTTCTCTTGCCCTCTGTTGTTTTCGAGGAGCCCGGCCAACCCTCACTGCCTCCAGCCCTTCGTGGGTGTAGCGCGTCCATGCGGATTTCGTTCTTCATATTTCATGTCTGGAATGATATTTCTGGCGCACCTCATGAACTGTTATTATCCGGTTCGCTTATGTCTTCCATTTATTTTCGGAATGGTTTGGTTTTACTCTTTTTTTCCAGCTGTGTATGCGGTTTTCACGTTATTTAGGTTTACTTTTTAATCAATTTCAGTCAAGTTTTTCTCGTGGCATTTTCCTGGTTGCCATCACCCTACTCTCCCATCTGTTTCCCCTCGAGGGTCATGGCAGGGCAAGGGGTCATCTCGGAGAGCAATTTGCCTGTCGTTTCCCAGCAGTTTTCCCACCCATCTCCCCGCCCATTCACTCAACCGCCAGCCCGCGCCCACCCGCACCTTCAGAGCTAACCACGAAACCTCCCGCAGAAACACGCCTGCCTTTTCCTGAAGCAGCTCCCTCGCATCCTCTCTCTCTCTCTCTCTCTCTCTCTCTCTCTCTCTCTCTCTCTCTCTCTCTCTCTCTCTCTCTCTCTCTCTCTCTCTCTCTCTCTCTCACCATCCATCCATCCATCCATCCATCCATCCATCCATCCATCTATCCATCCATCCATCCATCCATCCATCCATCCATCCATCCATCCATCCATCCATCCATCCATCCATCCTTCCCTCCTTCCTTCCTTCCATCCAACCATCTATCAATTCATCCCCCCATCCCTTCCTCTCTCTCTCTCTTTCTTTCTCTCTCTCTCTCTCTCTCTCTCTCTCTCTCTCTCTCTCTCTCTCTCTCTCTCTCTCTCTCTCTCTCTCTCTCTCTCTCTCTCTTGTCTCTCGTCTCTCGTAAGTGAAGACGAGCGTCATGCTTTCAAGACAAGGTGCAATCTGCAACAATCATTCCTTCTTCCATCTCACTCCCCCCAACTCTGCATCCGCTGCCAGCACTGCATACACATATACTCAAGATATACTTATACACGCATAGATCACGTATCCCCAGTAATCTAGAGTTTTTGATGAACACTTTGAGGTCCACCCACTTCCACGCCTTAAAAAAACCCAAACCTTTGTTCATCGATACTTGCTGAGAAAAAAAAACTCGAATTTCGCACTACTTTCACCGAAGTCGCGATGGCATCCGGCGCAGGAGGCACTTCCCGCCCTAAGAGGAGTGCGCGTCACCTCTTCCGCCGCCAGAAAGGATCGCCGGCGGGATGGCGTCGAAATCGTGCCGTCACGACACTCCCGCGCAGATATAATTAAGGCCCTTTCCGAGGAATTCGCCAGTAACAAGAAGGCCCTTAGCGTAAGTGAGCATAGAGGTCAAAGTCCCGTCAAACAGCGGAAGCCAAAAGAACATTCCCAGGAAGATTTCGGATGCATAACAAGGTTGTTGTTGTTGCGGTGTGTGTGTGTGTGTGTGTGCGTGCGTGCATACGTACGTGCGTACGTGCAAGCGTGTGCGTATGTATGCCTGCGCGTGTGCGTATGTGTGTGAATGCGTACGCGTGCGTGTACGCGTGTGTGTGTGTATGTCAGAGTGCAGAGCATCGCCTCCTGCCCCGCCCTCAGGGACTTCGAAGGGAAGATGACTTCATTAGCCTCTCCGCCGTTACAGCTGACGGTGATGGCCGCCAGCTCTCCCCCCCCCCCCCCCCCCCTCGAGACCACCGCAATGGTTAACTCTGCAAAGCACGCCTGATTTTCTGTCTGCAGTGATCGTCTCTGCTGTTATGATTTTTTTTTTTTTTTTTATCTGTATAGTTTTTTATGTTCGAATATATATTTTATAACTTGCTTTTATCTTCTTTTCTCATATTTTCCTCTCACCTTTTATGTGTTGTTGTTTTTTTATAATTTAAGATGATTCCCTAGACTGCACGTTAAACCTCCAGCTGGGACCGTGACTCTCGCCGAAAATTTATCGAGACAAAGGCCCTATATTTTTCCTCTTTTTTTTCCTCCACCTTCCCTCCTCTCCTCTTGGCCCACTCTTCTTCCTCTCTCTTGCCTCACTCTTCCTCGCTCTGGACTCACTCTTCTTCCTCGCTCTTGTGCATCCTCCAGCTTTATCATGCTCTTCATCTCCATCGTTCTCCTGCCCGACGGGATCCTTCGTCCACCCCGATGCATCCTGCTGGCCAACCCAGGCTCGTCGACTTCCTTGGTCCTCCTCCTCCCGAAGATTTAATCCATTATCGTGTGTTCGCTTCTCATTCGTCTTCTTTTCCCCTTGTCTTCGTCTTTTTTTTTCTTCCATCTTCTCTTCTTTCTTCCAACCTCTTTATATTTAATCCTTTATCATGTCCGCTCCTTTTCATTCATCTTCCTCCTTCTCCTCTACTTCCTGAACTTGATTTTTTTTCTTAATTATTATTTTGCTCCTTTCTCATTCCTCCTCTTCCTCTTTCTTCTTCTTGTTTGTCCTTATTCCTTTCCTGTGGTCCGGTTGTTCTCCGCCAGGTGAGGAAGACTCGGTAATCGTTTACAATTAATCATCGTGTCTTCAGGACCTGTTTTCCCGACTCCCTGACGGTGGCTTCCCTTTGTCTCTGCTTCGTGTCTCTCGCCGTCCTCGGTGGTCTTGTCCTCTCTCTCTCTCTCTTTCTCTCTCTCTCTCTCTCTCTCTCTCTCTCTCTTCTCTCTCTCTTCTCTCTCTCTCTCTCTCTCTCTCTCTTTCTCTCTCTCTCTCTCTCTCTCTCTCTCTCTCTCTCTCTCTCTCTCTCTCTCTCTCTCTCTCTCTCTCTCTCTCTCTCTCTCTCTCTCTCTCTCTCTCGCTTCCTGTCTCTTCTAAGTCGGGGCTTCTTATTTCCCTTTTCCGGGAAATGGCGAGTTTTTTTTTTTCTTTTTTTTCTGCGACTTTCGTTTTGTCTGTTTTATCATTGTCTTTATCTATTTATATGTGTGCGCGGCTATAGCTTCATTTGCAATAATTACTTCTGCTATTAATATCATTAGTATCGTTGTTGTTTTCTTGATACCATTGGTTCAGTGATTGGAAATTTCGTAATAACCAATTAATTTATTTGTTTCCTCTCTTCCTTCCTTTCTTTCTTTATCTACCTTCTTTCCCTTCTTTTCCTCCCTTATGTCCCTGCTTTTCCTTCCTTACTTCTTTTTTTCCTTCTTTTCTTCCTTTCTTCTCCTCTAATCTTTTACCCTCTCTTTCTTCCCTTATGTTCCTTCCTTCCCTCCATTCCTTTCCCTCCCTCCCATTGTTTTCTTCCTTTCTTCCTTCCACACCTTCCTCTTCGTCTGCTCTTTCGCATGTACCCAGAGACTCCGCGGGTCGGTCGTCGCAATGGGCGTTCGGGGTCGTCGCGCTGCGAATTCGTTCATCTTTATGGGTCGTCTTCCAGGAATCCAGATGGTGCCACTTGCAAAGGAAAATTGGTGTCCTATCAGAGTCCGGGCGTTTAGGCACTGTCGGGCATTGTTCTCTGTTGGCGATTCCGTAACTGAAGCGTTGGTATGCGGTATTTCCTGAAGATCTCTTTGGTATTTTGGTACTTTCATCTCCCCATCCTCCCCTCCTTTTTTGCCGCTGGTACCCCTCGCCCCAACGCTCCGAAGGCGGGGCAGCACACGCAGAAGGCCGACTCGGGCGATTCCTTATCGCTGGTGGGGACGGGAAGGGGTTGGGGTAGCAGGGCGCGGGCATGGAATGGGTGGGCGCCCAACATTGTGTGGGCGTCATGGTGATCGGCCCAGCCAAGCTAGGCTCGTGGTCGCCCATTTGTTCCCGTCATCTGGCCAGACCCTTGACCTCAGGACGCGGGCGTGGGCAGTGAAGGGGTGGCGCAGGGAGGCGAGTGTGGCGGGGCGAGGGGTGGGTGTGGCGAGGGGACGCCGAGAGTGTCGCGAGGGGAGACGGCGGGCGTAGTCTAGGAAGAGAGTCATTTAGGTGCAGTCCAGCTACGGTTGCCGATGGGCGAGAATTCACTCCGAATGCTATGGCCTCTTGTTTTTCATCTTAATACGAAACAAGACATTGTATACCGCAGTTTCTCTTAAGTAATCATAAAACCGAAAGATGTTATTCTTTACAGTGAAACAGAGTTTGGGCTAATGCGTCCATCGTGCCACTCCCGGGCCCGTAGTCTTCACCGGGCCATCGCCGCCCCATGTCATATGGGCACCCAGAACACCCCCTCCCATACCCCCCCCCCCCCCCACCTGCTTACGATAATGATCAAAGCGCCGCCGCTACGCCTTGCCGATAACGCCTATCAGTCTTTGGTTCGCACAATGGAGGAATGACATGGAAAATCTTGCAGCTCTTTGTGTGGGGCATTCTCCTAATTTTCTTCTATTCATACCACGCGGCATCCCTAATGTTTTAGCCTTTGTTTGGGCTCGCTTCCTCACTCTCTCCTTGTTTGGCGCCTTCTATCTCTTGATTATCAGCTCTCCCTCCGTCTGTTCCATCGGTTATCTCCGTTTTTATCTGCGTCTCCTTTTCGCTCTGCATTCTCGAGACTGTGCGGCCATTACGTCTTTCTATTGGAATGTTGAAATTGAGTTATTAGTAATAATGGAGCGGTAACAAGCATGTCGTTGGCTCACCCGCGTCTGATATAGTGCGCCTCATGTCATGTGGTGCTGTATAGTGTAAGTCCATGTGGCCAAGCCGGCCGGGACTGCTCTGCCGGCATGAACTCGGCCATTCTTACAGCGCCTGCTCTCTCATTACTTCCTTTATATTGCGAACGTTGTTTATAAGGCTGATTTCCATAACCTGGTGCAGTGAATGGAGTCGTTCGTTATATTAGCGTAGCCCAACAAAGGATGTTAAGCAGGGGATATACATATGCATTTAACTTTGACGATGATGTGTTACGTGCTTTAAGAGAGCGCGTTTTCTCTTCCATTCTCTCTCTTTTTTCCCCTCCGAATTGTTGTGAACGAAGAAGTTTACCAAATGCCGGTGACATGACGGATGGAGCTACTGTGCTAGAAAATTAGGGCGTCTTCAACCTATTTGACCTGACTCGCTCTCTCTCTAACGCCTTGCCTCCCTCCCTTCCCGACAGACTGCTGGGCCCTGCCATCAGATGGACCAACCTCAACCCGCAGAAGATCGTCAACAGAATCAAGGAATTCGAGAGCAACGAGAGATATGAACACGGCTTTTCCCTCTCCTACTTCGCTGACTTCATGAAACGGGTAAGTGGAGGCGAAAGATGTTTAGATTTTCTTTTATAGATTATGGATTTTTTTTTTCTTTTTTCGTTTGTTTTTTCTCTCTCCTTTGTTATTGGACTTTCTTTAGATGGTGGTTGTGATTATCTAGCGAAGAACGACTTTGGATATGGCATAACAATATATAATTTATTTTGGAAAGTTCTATCGTATTATATCAATCGATACACCAAGACAGTATAAGTCATATATAGAAGAATAGTTATTCTGTCTTCTGTTAACTGGGTAGTTACATGTGGGAAAATGTGGGTGTTGTGTGGTCAGGCGAGGCGACCTGTGGGGCGTGTGACCCGACCCACATATGTCAAGGTATGTGACCTGTGACAGGGGTGACCTTAGCTGGTTTCTCATGTTTGTACAGCGCCAGGGTCATGGGGTCGTGTGAGCTTGCGGGCCGGTTAGTTAATGGGCCTCAAAAATTTGTAGTTTGAAAAAGTGACAACAAGTGTAAAGCAGGAAATATAAATAGATCACGTTTAGTTTATCGCTCCCGTTTTTAACATCCATTTTTATTTTTTATTATTATTATTGCTGGTGTTGTGGTTGTGATTGTTATTGATATTAATATTATTATTATTTCATTATTATTATTATTATTATTTCATTATTATGATTTTTACTGTAGGTTTGCATATTATGGGGAATAAAATTATTCACATGATTTTTTTACTTTCATAAATCTACCGCTCACACAAAGAGGAAAAAATCGACCTTAATGCCTTGTGGACCAGGGAGATGTTCCCGCGAGCTCTGAGCCAGAACATTGCGACAGCGTGACCCGAGCGTGACGGGCCCCTCGAGCCAGGTCAGGTGGCACCGCGTTTGACCTGACATGAGGGACGACCGGCGCTGGGTGGTCTTGACCTGGCCGTGGCTCGGGTATGATCGATGTCGTTAGAAAAGAAGGGGTAGGGGGAGGGAGGGCATTTTAAAATCCACCATGCGCTATTTCAGTATTGTTCCCTGCATAAGACTGCCCCCTCCCCCCGTTCTCCCCGGCACGTCCCCAGTAGGCACGTCCTGTCATGGCTCACGACGGAGAGGGCCTTTGTTCCAGCCCGGCCACGGCAAGATAATGTGCAATGTACACGTCAAAGATTCTGCAACGGACACCACGACATATGTTGCACGAACGAGGGCTTAATTACCTAATTACTTAATAGTCTGAACACACAAACACATGTGCGACTACCGGTCCTCGGGTGCTCCTAGGAGGGGGAGGTCAAGGAGCTGGTGGGGTTGGGTAGGGGGGGGGGCTACTGCAGCGACTGCGGCGGGTGACTCACTCCTTATCGCCCGCGAGGGGCTGCTCTTAATATAGCAATATAACTCCCGTGCATTTGTTAGAAGGACATCGGGCAATCATCCCAACTGACGGAGAAGAGTCAATATCTGTAATTAAAGTTTGGTCTTGTGGCCGCCGTGTTATTTGAGCCGCTCGCCAAGGGGACTCGAACATCGGAGCGCCTCTCGCCCCATGCTCGCCCCCTTCTTCATCTCCACCCTGGGTGGGGCGTCCTGGTCCCTCATCTGGTGGCGCAGGAGCGATTGGTCAGGCGCTGGCATACTTAGAATCTCCTCCGTATTCCTCCTCGTGCCCTACAGACATCGCGACGGATAGACGTGCGACGCGAACGGGCGTAAAAGGGGCGCGGGTGATCGGCTTGGCAAGCGGGTAGTGGATGTTGGTGGTCCCGGGCGGGCGGGTTGTGGTTTTACCGTTTAGAGTGTCGAGGGAGACCGCGATCGGGTTTCTTCGGTAGCCGGTGCATCGGGAAGGGAGGCGAGGAGCGCTACCGCCCGACGCCCGCGCTGCTGCCTCAAGAGCACTCACGAGGGCGCGGACGCTGAGAGGAATTTTAGGGGCTGCTGCGGGACCCGAGGAGGCGAGGAGCAAAGGAGGCTATTGCCGAGGAAGAGATTGAAGTCGGGGAGGGGGAGGAAGTAAGTAACATGGCCGCCCTGTGGTCACCTTCTGTCACCCGTCATCCGAGCCGACCGCCGCTGCACTGCGAGGCCTCACCGTTTAATTGCGGCTAAACTTACACGGCCGCAAGCCCGGGAGCGTCGCCTGCGGCACGTAACACGACCACGGTTGCGTCAGGGGCAACACAGGGGGACTTGCAGCTCTACGGAGCTCCTTGCATGGTGGAGCTTTTGTGCCATCTCCTTCATTACCTCGGGACGTGGGTGGCCAGGCGTGCGTGTGACCTGTAACCCGAGACGCAGGTCCTGCAGGTCCCACAGCAGGTTACCGAACGGGCCATAGCTAAACTGATAAACTGTAATTCGCACTACAGACAGCCCCGCCCGCTACTAACGTGCGAATGGCATGCATGCGGCCAGGGGACCAGTGTGCACATACGCGGAGAGAAACGGAGGGAGGGGAGGTTGTGGGGGGGTAGGGGAATGTATTTTTTTATTTACCCTAAATCATTATTCAAATGAAGTAAGAAAGTCACACATGACATTTCTTTGCACGTCGAGCGATTTATGTTACATGTAGCGTTAAACCAATCCTTCAATTTTCTGTTCCAGGCTGGGATAACAACGGCTTACCAAGAGAAGCCCTGTCTCGACCCGACCGACCCCGAGTGTCCGGAAACTGCCCCCAACAAGCACTCCAAACAGGTACCTTTGAATCAAGTGTAATTAGAGAGATAGCAAGCAGCCGCTTCTGTTTGTGTATATTATGAGCAAGTGTGTGTGTGTGTGTGTGTGTGTGTGTGTGTGTGTGTGTGTGTGTGTGTGTGTGTGTGTGTTTATGTATATGCTCTCTGCTGTCCCCGGAGAGCCGAGGGGACGTGCAGAGAGGAATGCAGCACAGAGCGCAAGGGCGAGGGAGGCGGGGCGGGGGCGGGGGGGAGTGGCACCATAGCCTTCACCCCGACCCTGCCTCCTGCAGATAGCATCTACACCAGCAAGAGTTTCATTGTACTCTGCCCTAGTCCCTGTCCGCCACGCCTTGGCCGCCTTGCCCGCACCTTGGCCGGCGACGGAAGCCTTTAAGGAAGCCGCCCGCGCGCTTTGCCTACAATTATCGCACGCCCTCATGCGCCTGTTTGTTTGCATACTATAATTTATGTATATATAATTAACATGTTAAGGAATTCCTGCTTCAGGTTTTAGATACCCATATGGTATCGTATCCAGGAGTTTCACTTTGTAATAGTATGTGTCCCTCTCCTCCTCCCCCAGGTGCCTGACGTAGGCGCTGAGCTGACGGGCGGATGCTACGGATATGCCGGGAAGTTCATGCACTGGCCGGAGGACCTGATCGTGGGCGGGACTCAGACCAACAAGACGGGACACATCGTCAGGTGGGTTGCCGTTCTCGCTTGCTTTGTTTGCTTCCATTTTCTAATGTAGTGATTTTTCAATGGTTTGAATTAGTTGACGTGCTTTCTTTTGGCTTGCCCGTCTGTCTCCGGCTGTTTCTCTCTCTAGGTTTAATTTGATTAATTAAATTAAACCTTTCCATTTCTCCCTCTCTATCACTCGCTCTCTCTCTTCTCTCTCTTCTCTCTCTTCTCTCTCTTCTCTCTTTTCTCTCTTTTCTCTCTCTTTTCTCTCTCTTTTTTCTCTCTTTTATCTCTCTTTTCTCTCTCTTTTCTCTCTCTTCTCTCTCTCTTCTCTCTCTCTTCTCTCTCTCTCTCTCTCTCTCTCTCTCTCTCTCTCTCTCTCTCTCTCTCTCTCTCTCTCTCTCTCTCTCTCTCTCTCTTTTTCTCTCTCTCCCCCTCCCTCCTTCTCCCTCCCCCTTTCCCCCTCATTCTCCCCCTTCTCGCTCTCAAATTCTAAACTCGCCCTCTCCTTCCCTCCCCCAGAGCGGAGGCCCTACAGAGCATGGTGCAGCTGATGGGCTCCAAGAACCTTTACGAGTATTACGACCAGCACTACCGCGTCCACCACGTCGACTGGTCACAGGAGAAGGCGAATCAGCTGCTCGAGGCCTGGCAGCAGAAGTTCACGCAGGTGGGCGTTTGGTTGATTTTTTGTTTATAATTTTTTCCCTAGGTTTCGTGTGTGGGTCGTCATTGTTTTGTGTACGTGACATGCAGATGCATACACGCACACGCGGATACAGACACAGTCAAACTCGTAGCGACACAGATAGGGCCTAAACACACAGACAGACAGACACACACACACACACACACACACACACACACACACACACACACACACACACACACACACACACACACACACACACACACACACACACACACACACACACGCGCGCACTTGTGTTTCCATCTCTCTCTCTCTCTCTCTCTCTCTCTCTCTCTCTCTCTCTCTCTCTCTCTCTCTCTCTCTCTCTCTCTCTCTCTCCCTCTCTCTCTCTCTCTCTCTCTCTCTCTCTCTCTCTCTCTCTCTCTCTCTCTCTCTCTCCCTCTCTCTTTCTTTCCCTCTCCCTCTCCCTCTCCCCTTTCCCCTCCCTCTCCCTCTTCCCCCCTCTTCCTTCCCTTCCCCCTTTCCCTCATCCTCTTTCTCTCCCTCACCCAATCCCAGTAATTATCGCCGGCTTAAACATTCACCGTAATTAATGATAACAAGACGGCGGTTGCGCGGTGGTACTCTTGGTATGCGATGGGAAGCGACAGGTGGCAAAAATCGAGTCATACCAGCGCAGAAATACCAGGGCGTCACTCACGTTTCTTCGTTATTATTGTTGTATCGTCACCTTCGTCGTCGCTATTATTTTGTTATTGCTGTTATTATCTTTAATTGTTATTATTGTTGTTAGTATTATTGTTATTGTTATTATTGTTATTATTATTGTCATCATTATCACCATTACCGCTATTGTTGTTGTTGTTGTGCTTCTTCTTTTTATCAATATTATTGTCATTACTATCATTATTATGGTTATTATTGTCAATACTATCAACATTATTATGATTATTATTATTATTATGTTTTTTTCTGCTGCTGGATTAGGAAACTCACGGAATGGAAAAGAAATGCCCGAAGCCCCAGTTTTGTTTATCTGTTTGGGGAAAAAAAATCTCCCCTTTCCCCATTCTCCTGAATTCTATTAACCTGTGGGCAGGTGGTGGGCAGAGGTCGAGCAGAAAAGGCTGGGTGGGTTTAGGGCGCGTCTTACATCACCCTCCACGCTCAAGGACCAGCTAAGCTATCGAATGTCTTTTCTTGCACCCTTTGACCCCGAGCCCTTGCCAGCTTCACCCTCGGAGACCTGTCTCTGCGCCCATCATCCTTAATGAAGCCCTTAGCTCTGCCTCTCTCTCTCTCTCTCTCTCTCTCTCTCTCTCTCTCTCTCTCTCTCTCTCTCTCTCTCTCTCTCTCTCTCTCTCTCTCTCTCTCTCTCTCTCTCTCTCTCTCTCTCTCTCTCTCTCTCTCTCTCTCTCTCTCTCTCTCTCTCTCTCTCTCTCTCTCTCTCTCTCTCTCTCTCTCTCTCTCTCTCTCTCTCTCTCTCTCTCTCTCTCTCTCTCTCTCTCTCTCTCTCTCTCTCTCTCTCTCTCTCTCTCTCTCTCTCTCTCTCTCTCTCTCTCTCTCTCGCTCTCTCTCTCTCTCTCTCTCTCTCTCTCTCTCTCTCTCTCTCTCTCTCTCTTCTCTCTCTCTCTCTCTCTCTCTCTCTCTCTCTCTCTCTCTCTCTCTCTCTCTCTCTCTCTCTCTCTCTCTCTCTCTCTCTCTCTCTCTCTCTCTCTCTCTCTCTCTCTCTCTCGCTCTCTCTCTCTCTCCTCTCTCTCTCTCTCTCTCTCTCTCTCTCTCTCTCTCTCTCTCTCTCTCTCTCTCTCTCTCTCGCTCTCTCTCTCTCTCGCTCTCTCTCTCTCTCTCTCTCTCTCTCTCTCTCTCTCTCTCTCTCTCTCTCTCTCTCTCTCTCTCTCTCTCTCTCTCTCTCTCTCTCTCTCTCTCTCTCTCTCTCTCTCTCTCTCTCTCTCTCTCTCTCTCTCTCTCTCTCTCTCTCTCTCTCTCTCTCTCTCTCTCTCTCTCTCTCTCTCTCTCTCTCTCTCTCTCTCTCTCTCTCTCTCTCTCTCTCTCTCTCTCTCTCTCTCTCTCTCTCGCTCTCTCTCTCTCTCTCTCTCTCTCTCTCTCTCTCTCTCTCTCTCTCTCTCTCTCTCTCTCTCTCTCTCTCTCTCTCTCTCTCTCGCTCTCTCGCTCTCTCTCTCTCTCTCTCTCTCTCTCTCTCTCTCTCTCTCTCTCGCTCTCTCGCTCTCTCGCTCTCTCTCTCTCTCTCTCTCTCTCTCTCTCTCTCTCTTTCTCTCTCTGTCTCTCTCTTTCTCTCTCTTTCTCTTTCTCTTTCTCTCTCTTTCTCTTTCTCTTTCTCTCTTTCTTTCTCTCTCTTTCTCTCTCTTTCTCTTTCTCTCTCTCTCTCGCTCTCTCTCTCCCTCTCCCTCTCTTCCTCTCTCCCTCTCTCCCTCTCTCCCTCTCTCCCTCCCTCCCTCCCTCCCTCCCTCCCACCCCCGTTTACCCATCTATTTTTTTTTTTTTTTTTATTTCTTTTAGCGAGGAAGTATTATCTTGGTGTTCGGTATCGACTAATAAATCGGCGGACGAGGCTTGTTCGATATAATATTTCACTTTATCAGACAGATCCTCTGGATAACAATGGATGACCCTTTGGGAGGTCAAACGGTGTTTTAGGCTAGTCTCCTCTTGAGTGACCTCTTCTATTAACTTTCTCTGATTCTTATTTTTATTATCCGGTTATCAATCTCTCCCTCTCTATCTATCTATCTATGTATCTATCTATCTATAACCAGGCACTTCTTGATAGACATTTCCCCTCTGTGCTCCCCCAGGAGGTGCTGGCGGAGACGGAGCGCCTTCAGAATGAAACTCGCCGCTACAACATGCTGCCCTTCTCCAGCGCCACCCTCGGCTATCTCCTCAGGGACTTCTCCGAGGTGCCCGCCTTCAGGGTCGCCCTCGGTTACATATTCATGGTGAGTTTGTCTTTTAGGTATTTATAAAACCCCGTATTTTTCAGATGTTTCTTGAAATTACTTGGTTAGAGTAACATTTGCAATCTGAAAAATAAATCTTTTGGGATCGTACTTTTCTTTATTTAAAAATGTATTAATGTCATTCTATAGTATTCAAAGATAGAAATGAATTAGTCTAAGCTAATAGCCTCCACCTTGCCTCCCGACAGGTGATGTACGCGTGCTTGTCGCTCGCGAAGTTGTCGGATTCGGTGAGATCGGCGGCGGGTCTCGGCCTCGCGGGGGTCCTGCTGGTTGCCATCACCGTCGCCGCCGGCCTCGGGTTGTGCGCCTTGCTCGGGCTGCCCTTCAACGCCTCTACGACGCAGGTGCTGCCCTTCCTGGCGCTGGGCCTGGGCGTCGACGACATGTTCCTCATGGCGCACACCTTCGCCGAGACCGCCGACAACTCGCTCATCCCCTACCAGGTAAGTCGGGGCCGTTGTCGTCGCGGGCTTTGGTCTTCCTCTTCCTTGCTTCCTCCGCTGGCGCCGCCCCCTTTTTGGCCGGGCGGGTGCAGTGCATCACAGTTGCTTCTCAGTAGTCGTATTCCTTGCCACGACCTTCCTCTGCTCCTCGACGCTAGTTGTAGCGTGCACTTAGGCTGCATTTCTCACTTCCTGCCACGGATATCCGTCAGCCCGCGTGTGTATGCCTCGCTTCCTCGAGTGGCGATGGCGATCCGCTTTCACTCCAACACAAAGGACCCGGAGCACATATCGGCCGCGCCTTAATCCTTTCCTCTAGGCCTACGGGCGAATGACACGCGAGCTCTGGATGGCCGGCTTTGTGGAGGCTTTCATCTGGGGTTGTGGCCGAAGGCGTCTTGGCCTCCTGGGGGCTCCTGAGACGGCCTCCCCCAGGGAAGGTTTGCCGTTTGAGCGCTTTTCCTTTTCCTTTCCTTCTTCCCCAAAAGGCAAAAGAGGTAGAATTAGACATTAGAATTATGCAACCAGAAACTAAGTGCTCGTTAACTCCCGCCATCTCCGTTAAGTCGAGGATGTAAGACGCCAGGGGGACAACGCCAACTTGCACATGCCACCCGACGTGACTCCCGAGGAGCCCCGCCGATCCCAAAGAAGTCGTCCGCGTTGCCTTTGAGTCGGCGTGGGCGTGGCGCGTGGGCGAGAGCTATGGCCACTTCTGGCATCGGATGAACGCGTATCTGTCTGGCTGACCCGAAGCGAATGGCAGAGGTTAACTCGGGAACACAGAACACCGCAGCACCGAGAACAAATATCCCCGTGACCGTTGCGCCGCCGGAGGATAGCACACTCCGGGGAAGGCGCCGTGGAAATCCCGCCTCTAGGGCATCGGGTAATAAGATTCAGTATGGCGAACGGCGCGGCGACGGGGCTTGAGGCTGTGATAGGTCGCACGATGGCCTCTCCGTAGGGGGTCCCACACCTCCACTGTGTCCCTCCTTGGCCACGCTATCTGTGTCATCTGAACCTGGCCGCAAGCATTCTCTCTCTCTCTCTCTCTCTCTCTCTCTCTCTCTCTCTCTCTCTCTCTCTTCTCTCTCTCTCTCTCTCTCTCTCTCTCTCTCTCTCTCTCTCTCTCTCTCTCTCTCTCTCTCTCTCTCTCTCTCTCTCTCTCTCTCTCTCTCTCTCTCTCTCTTTCTCTCTCTCTCTCTTTCTCTATTCTGAGGCCGGAATGAACAGTGAAGATGAGTGGAACGGAGAATGAGGACTCAAGCGTTGGAATGACTCAAAAAGGAAATTCATTAAGGAATTCTGTTGACGGGGGTTAGAATATGCAAATTCAGAGGGAAAAGGGGTAAAGAGAGAAGATGAGAAGAAAAGAAAGAATAGAAAATAACAGAAGAATGATACGCTAGAGAAGTAGATGATGTAGAAAGAAAAAAAAAATAGGCGGAACAGTAGGAGAAGAAAAGTAAAAGGTAGAGGAGGAAGAGGAAGAGGAGATTGACCTTTTAAGGGAGAACTGAAGAGGTGAAAAACAGATAAAGAGATAAAACAGGAAAGGGTATGAGGAGAGGTAGAATTTTGAATAGGAGGAAGGGAAAGAAAAAAAAAAAGAAGGGAGGCGATAAACATAAAGAGATAAAAGAAGGAGAGGGCGGGGAGGTGGAAGAAGAGGAGGAGGAATGGGGGCGTGGAAGAGGGAAGGCAGAGAGCGAAGAAGGGAGGATAGCGCCTCCCCCTGGCGGTCACAACAGCAATTTGTCGGGGTCACTGCTAGCTGGCAGATGGTGGAAGATAAGTCAACCGCTGATGGATGGGCGCTGCAGGCGTAGGCGCTGATTACGTGATAGGCGCTGTGGGCGTCTCCAGGGGAACCAGGTGGGTAGGAGAGCGGCGAGGAGGATGGCACGGAAAGTATGATGGACGTAGGTGGTGGTGTTCGTTTCAAGCGATCGGAAGAGAGGAAGAAAAGTAATGCGGTTCTCTTTCTCTTTCCCTCTCTTGCTTTCTTTCTTTATTTGTTTGCCTCTCTCTCTCTCTCTATCTATCTATCTATCTATCTATCTCCTTTTCTCTCTCCCTTTCTCTCTCTCTCTCTCTCTCTCTCTCTCTCTCTCTCTCTCTCTCTCTCTCTCTCTCTCTCTCTCTCTCTCTCTCTCTCTCTCTCTCTCTCTCTCCTTTTCACAGCGCTAGCCCACCTTGCCCACTCCGACCCACCGACACGCAAGCCATCCACCCACACCCACTTACCCACATCTACTTACCTGCGTCTGCTTACCCACCATTCCTACTAACCCACACTTCTTTCAGATCCACTTACCAACATCCTCTTATTTACACATTCTTACACCCATTCACCCACGCCCGCGCCCCGAACGCCTGGCCACCCACTTTGCCCACCGCCCACCCACGCCCACGCCGCTCCAGCGAATACCCGAACCGAGGGAGAACATCGTTTACAAAAAAAGACAAGAGAGAGAGAAAAAAAAGTAAATATATCGCAGGCGCCATAAAACGAGGCTTCGTATTTTTAAGTCATTAAAGTGGCCACGTTGACTCGAGTCCGGGTTGTTGCAGGCGGCCACCCAAGGCACATCCCCCGACAGGCCCGCGCGCCCACGAAGACATACAA
>NC_061842.1:11967990-11972990 GCF_019202785.1 Penaeus chinensis
TCTCTCCCTCTCTCTCTCTCTCTCTCTCTCTCTCTCTCTCTCTCTCTCTCTCTCTCTCTCTCTCTCTCTCTCTCTCTCTTCTCTCTCTCTCTCTCTGTCTCTCTCTCTCTCTCCCTCTCTCCTCCCTCCCTCCCTCCCTCCCTCCCTCCCTCCCTCCCTCCCTCCCCCTCTCTCCTCTCTCTCTCCTCTCTCTCTCTCTCTCTCTCTCTCTCTCTCTCTCTCTCTCTCTCTCTCTCTCTCTCTCTCTCTCTCTCTCTGTCTCTCTGTCTCTCTCTTTCTCTCTCTCTTTCTTTCTCTCTCTCTCTCTCTCTCTCTCTCTCTCTCTCTCTCTCTCTCTCTCTCTCTCTCTCTCTCTCTCTCTCTCTCTCTCTCTCTCTCGCACTCTCTCTCGCACTCTCTCTCGCACTCTCTCTCTCTCTCTCTCTCTCTCTCTCTCTCTCTCTCTCTCTCTCTCTCTCTCTCATTCTTTCTCTTTGTCTCTCTCTCTCCCCCCCCCCCTCTCTCTCTCTCTCTCTCTCTCTCTCTCTCTCTCTCTCTCTCTCTCTCTCTCTCTCTCTCTCTCTCTCTCTCTCTCTCTCTCTCTTGTTTCTCTTTGTATGACCATCTCTCTTTCCTTTTGCCTTTTGCTCTTTCGTTCTCCGTCTACAACCCTCTGACTCTCCAACATTTTGAATTGTTCTCTAACCCCCATCTTACCCGCTTGTCGTTCCCTCCCCTCAACCTCTCGTCTTTTCTCCGCGTCTCCTCCTCCTCCCTCGATTTACGATCGACTCACTCTTTCTCCGGCCCCTCGCGTTTCTCTTATATTCGGCGCGAGATAAGGCCTCCCTCACGTACGTCTTCTCTCCCCAGGACCGCGTTGGCGAGGTGCTCAAGCGTGCCGGCGTATCGGTGGTGCTGACGTCCGTCTGCAACGCCTGCGCCTTTTTCGCGGGCGCCCTTGTGCCTGTGCCCGCCCTCAGAGCCTTCTGCATGCAGGCGGCGCTGCTGGTGCTGGTCAACCTGGTGGCTGCCCTCACCGTGTTCCCCGCGGTCATGAGCCTGGACCTACGGCGGCGCCACGCTCAGCGCGCGGACCTCCTGTGCTGCCTCCCGGGCTGGAACCGCGACCAGGTCGTGTCCCTGCAGCCGGCGTCGTCCTCCAGCGCCGCGGCGGAGGAAGGGCGCAGCTGGACGCGCCCTCACCGCCCGCCTCCCGTCAACAACGAACTCACCAAAAAGAACACGGTCACGCGGGCGCTCCCTCCCCCGGGGGGTGGCACCGTCACGCAGGTGGTTATGCCACCCGTCGCGCCCAGAGAGTGCTGGGCGACCACCGCCACGCCCACGGACCCTCACGCCCCCTCCGCTCCCTCCCTCGAATCCCTGGCCACGACGAATTCCACGCGGGACCTTGTGAGCGGGGAGAAGCGCTTCTCGGGCGTCTCGCGGGCGTGGACGTCGGTGCTGAACTTCTGGTCTGGCTGGAACCTGGACAAGTGGGCGGCGGAGGTGTACGGACCGGCGGTGACGCGCGGGCCGGTGAAGGCGGCGGCGATGGTGGCGCTGCTGGCTTCGGTGGCCGCGGCGGCGTGGGGCGTGAGCCGCGTGCAGGACGGCCTGGACCTGACGGACATCGTCCCCAGCGACACGCCCGAGTACGCCTTCCTGGCAGCCCAGCAACGCTACTTCGGCTTCTACAACATGTTCGCCGTGACGCAAGGCAACTTCGAGTACCCGACCAAGCAGCGGCTCCTGCACGACTACTACGAGGCCTTCACGCGCGTCAACCACATCATCAAGAATGACGACGGAGGGCTGCCCGAGTTCTGGCTGTCGCTCTTCAGGGACTGGCTCGTCGGTGAGTATCGCGCGCGCGCTTTCTGTTGAGTTGAATGAATGTTTCGGAGGCTGCAGGTTAAGAGCTAAGATATAATTGGTCAGAACAGTCCCAAAAATATACATATTAAAACACTGTAGAAATCATCCGTATAGGAAGAGTATATCTGTACTCGTCCATTCTACGAAAAGGGAGGGAATGCAGGAGAAAAACGTACTTTGGCCAGAACCAGCTATGACTAACAGCACGAGAGCCTCGGCCGCGGTAGAATATCTCGAAATTGTCCAAGTGCTTCTTCCGCCCCTTTGTGTTGATGTCCGTGGAGTCATCACCAACACAAGTCTTAACCTTTGCCATTGTGTTGAGGTCATGTTCACACCTCAGGGAGCACATCCACCCCTCACGTCACTCAGGAACCCACACTCCGACCGCAGTGAGTTCCCGCTGTCCATCTTCCTTTAAAGCCAGCTCTCGTCGCTTCACCTTTCGTCCTCGCCTGTTTCCTACACGGCTCCCTCCCTCGGCCACAGGCGTCTTGCGGGCGTGTGGGTGGGCGGCCGTGGGTGTACTTTCAGCTCGATCTCCTATTCCCATTTGTTCTTTCTCCTTTTCGCTCTCTCTCTTTCTGTTTGCCAGTCTATCTCTATCTGTTTGCTCCCCTTTCTCTCTCTCTCTCTCTCTCTCTCTCTCTCTCTCTCTCTCTCTCTCTCTCTCTCCTCTCTCTCTCTCTCTCTCCCTCTCCCTCTCCCTCTCCCTCTCCCTCCCTCTCCCTCCCTCCCTCCCTCCCTCCCTCCCTCCCTCCCTCCCTCCCTCCCTCCCTCCCTCTCCCTCCCTATCTCTCCCTCCCGATCTCTCTCCCTCACTCTCTCTCTCCCTCTCCCCCCCTCCCTCTCTCCCTCTCCCTCTCCCTCTCCCTCTCCCTCCCCCTCCCTCCCCCTCACTCTCTCCCTCACTCTCTCTCTCCCTCTCCCCCCCTCCCTCTCTCCCTCTCCCTCTCCCTCTCCCTCTCTCTCCCTCTCCCTCTCTCTCCCTCTCCCTCCCC
Organism: Penaeus chinensis; assembly: GCF_019202785.1. Classification (NCBI taxonomy): domain Eukaryota; kingdom Metazoa; phylum Arthropoda; class Malacostraca; order Decapoda; family Penaeidae; genus Penaeus; species Penaeus chinensis. Next base: position 11,970,852 of record NC_061842.1, read on the forward strand.
CTCCCTCTCTCCCTCTCTCCCTCTCTCCCTCTCCCTCTCCCTCTCCCTCGTGGTTGTGATTGTCGTTTATTTATATTCCTGTCTCTGATTTTTATTTATTGCTTTCCATTCCCCTTTTTTTTTGTTAGTTTCATTTTGATATATTTTTATTTTCTCGCACGCGTGGTACGTCAATCTGATTTTTATTATCGTTGCTTTCCACCCCCGTTTGTTTTTTTGGTTAGTTTTATTTTTATGTTATTTTTTTCCGCACGCGTGGTACGTCATCAGCCCTTTCTGTCTGCGCTGTCGACATCAAGGGCGCACTACGAGACGTGTTAATTACTGTAGAGTTATTCCCCTCAACATTTATTACGGAGGGGAATTCTAGACGCCTACTCCGGGCGGCGAATACATCTCACAACGTCACATATTTAGCTATATTTAGCCCCCGTTGTCTCCTGTTCTTATTTCTGCGTCTCCCCCCCCGTCCTTCTGTTCTCTATCTCTCCTCTCCGCTTCTTCTGTTATCTACGTCTCCTCTCCGCTTTGTCTGCTCTCTGCTTCTCCCTCTCCCCTTCCTCTGTTATCTGCCTCCCCCTCCCCCATCCTTCCTCTGTTTTCTGCCTCTCCTCCCCTCTTCCTTCCTCTGTTCTTTGCCTCCCCCCCTTCCTCTACACCCCGTCCCCCTTTCTTTACCTTTTCCCCTCTCTTCCCTTTCCCCCTCTCTTCCCTTTCCCCATGGCCTTCCTTCTTTGGATGTTCCCACACAAAGGGATGGATGGGGAGGGGGAGGAAGGGGAGGGGGTGAAGGTGGGTTGAAGGGCAAACGAGAGGTATGAAAGAACAGTGATGGGGAAGAGGGGAAGGAGAGGGAGGGGAAGGGGAAGGGGAAGGGGAAGGTAGAGGATGGCGATGTAGAGTGTCTGGCACTGACGGTCGATGGCACCGTGAACACGCGGTTGGCCGGCGTGCTTTCATCAACTGGGGGGGGGGGGGGGCAGCGGTGGCACTGATGAAGCGACGGGGCCGGACATCTCTCAGCGTCGGGGGGGGGGGGTGAGTGAGCGGGAGAAGGGTTGCGTAGGGGAGGTTGGGGGAGAAGAACCGGGTGGGGGAAGGTGGGGGAAAAGGCTTGCTTGGGGGAGGTTGGGGGAGATGAATCGGGTGGGGGGAGATTAGGAGAGATGGCATCTGAAATCACGCGTGTCGAGATTATACGTTCGTTTTAACAGATGTTGCAAGCTGCTAGGCTCTCTTGTCAACACAGCAAGACGCGCTTCAAAAACGTGCCTTGTTTGATCAACGATTTTGGAGAAATGTATGAACTTGAAGTCACGACCGAGTATTTAGCGATTAGTGGACTAATTTACGCATAGTCAGTGCTCTGATGCCTTCCACGTTAACAAAACACTAAACATGCTTTTCAAAAGACGAAGCATTTATCAATAAACCTCACTGATAGACGAAATATCAAATAAAATAATAATACAAAAAAAAAAAAAAAAAAATTAATGACGAATAGATAATCTTGTTTATCAGTAAAATACATATCTATCCTTTTTTTCAACCGCCCCCTCCCCCTTACCCCCGCAGGACTCCAGCAGGCCTTTGACAGGGACTGGCGGACCGGCTGCATCACCCAGGAGCACTGGCACAAGAACGCCTCGGACGACGGAATCCTCGCCTACAAGCTGCTCGTCCAGACCGGCCACGTCGACAACCCCATCGACCTTTCGCTCGTCGCCCATGTACGTATTTCGGAGAGGGAGGGAGGGAGGGGGAGAGAGAGAGAGAGAGAGAGAGAGAGAGAGAGAGAGAGAGAGAGAGAGAGAGAGAGAGAGAGAGAGAGAGAGAGAGAGAGAGAGAGAGAGAGAGAGAGAGAGTTAGTCAGAGTAGGAGTCTTTATTCTTATTCTATCAAAATAGACGGCGAAAAAATATAGACTTTCAAACTAACCAATCCCTTACAGACGCGGCTGGTGGACTCGGAGGGCATCATTAACCCGAAGGCCTTCTATAACTACCTGACGGCGTGGAAGAGTAACGACGCCCTGGCTTATGGCGCCTCACAGGCCGACCTGCGCCCGGAACCCCGCGATTGGCTCCATGATGTTCACGACATCGATCTGAAGGTCAGCATCTTCCCGGGAGAGGGAGA